>NC_047107.1:98936764-99237597 GCF_902500255.1 Thalassophryne amazonica
GCTTTATACACAAAAATGATTAAAAACAACTTTCTATATATCTCTATCTAGACTTCTGCCACTTTTCACTCCGCGGCTTTAAACAACCTTTTTATTCACTTAACACCAATGTGTTCTGTTTAAGCATGTATCTCTTCTTCACGTTAGACAGCTTCTCCGGCGCTGTCAGCACTTCATATATTACTTTTTTACAAGCCCTCTTTGAGCGTACAATATTTCATTTACTTCTACGCCTTACCGCGCCTCGCGTGCGTATCCTGTGCTTAATATATTATTTTTCACCAGCTCCTTTCTGAGCATACAATATTTGATTTATTTCTACGCCTTACCGCGCCTCGCGTGCGTATCCTGTGCCTTTCTGCACTTTCTTCTACCTTTTTTCACTTACTGAGCTCCTCGTGAGCTTAATGTGCCTTTGCACTGAAAATATTCTCTTTTTCTTTTCTTATAAAAAACTCATATTACTGTGTACTTAATTACTTATTCTTCTCCCACGCCCCACAAGCGTGTATCTGGTGCCTTACTGCACTATTTTCTGCTTCATTAATTCTCATGTATTCTGCACTAACTCTTCATTTATTTTATTTTTTATAGTTTTTCTCTTTTCTTAAAAAATGACGTCCTTTATTGAGCTCTTTTACTTACTATCAGCTGTGCCACTTTGCACTTTTAAATCTCTTATCACGTACGGTATTTCTACTGCGCCCCCTCAGGCGCTTATCTTGTGCTTCCTCTGCACGTATTCTCTGTTAAACTCTTTTTTCTCACTTATTTCACTTCAGTCTCTGTTAAACTCTTTAAATAACCTTGTATTACCTTGTATCTATTTGTCAGTATACTCCCCTAAATTAACCCCTACAGCGCATGCTATCAGCCGGCACGTTAGTAACGAATTTCAACACCAATTATTCCCCAAGCATCCAGGTTAGTTCTCCACGCACTCTTTCCGCACCAGAGTTCATGAACATTCCTGAACTTTCACTCACATAGACATTCTTTTTCCCGGGAACACACACACCTTCTGAGCATTTTATCTACAAGGCCTGATAATTTTCAATCTTATCTTTTTTTAGTCTCTTATCAATTTTCTTAGTCCAGGTTCTTTTGGGTAAGAGGCAATTAAAAAATATCACCTGTCAACTTGGGCGGAAATCCCGACTCACTCCTCCAGATCGTGCAGAAATTATAAAAGGTTTCTGCTTACCTTTTAGTCGTGATCACTGTTATTTACGGTCTGGAGGGATGAGCTGGACTGCCCCAGGCTGCCGGAATGCCCCTGGACCCTCCTGAAGCTGGCTCGCCAAGTTCTGTCGCGGCTCGTCTTTTTGGTCTTCTCAGGATGTCGTCTTTTAGATAACACAAACTAATTGCAAGTGATATGCTAGAAAGAGGACACAACACTTTAGAATAATTCAGCCTTAAGCAAGATAAAATGCACAGAGTTTTTAAGTTTATTTAAGCCTTCGACACAAAGCTTAGACAAACTGAGTCCTCTAGAGAGACTCAATATGACAACCGCGCTCGTCTATTTATTGGAGACCCGCGGGCATCGCTCCTCCTTCAACTTTTTTATTTATTTCATTCCTAAGACATGGTTTTCTATTGGAAGCGTCCTCTAGTGAACCCTAAGCAGGTGTTAGGCCATTATTTCAATGTGACAAACGCTCCCATTAAAACATGAAGGATTTACAACTGATTTTTTTAAAAGACCTTCAGCCACAGGTGCAGCTGGCCTGAGGCCCCCTCCGCACGTGGCCTCAGCCACACGTGCAGCTGGCCTGAGGCCCCCGCACGTGGCCTGCGGGAAAGCACCTAAAAGGCCTTGGAAAGCCCCTGACAGACTAAATGACTAATAGAGCCCTTTTTTTGGGTTGAACACCTGCTAGTTCAACCAGAGGACATACAGTTCGGATCAGGACACTTGATAGTTCATCACAGTTCAAATATGGACCTAAAAATTCTTCTACACATCCCCGTCCAATGTGATGAAGATAAGTACCATCCACATATTATGTTTTGGTTAGGCTTAAATTATTTGATAAAACATACATTTGGGTACACAGACGTTTCTTAATTTTACCTACAGTTTTATTCCCTGTCCCGTAAAAGCAAATTGGGAATGGCCGTTGTGATGACAATTTAACGTGATGATATTTTTGCGTTTCCCTTCAGTCTAGTCAATGGAGCAGCACTTGGGCACGCTTGTACGTCCTCTGTTGAAATCCCTATCATATAAGTGGTTGCACTGAGGCACGTGGTGTTACATCTTATCAGATTTGCTGAGAACTGCTGCCCCCGAAATACAGTTTGATTATGCATCCGTATGATAAGACATTCTGTCACCCTAGCAGGGTACGGTTTAGCCGTCAGAGCTGGGTGTGTTGAGGATATAGGTATTTGCGAATAAACATAACAATTAGTAACGTAATTCCATAGCCAATAAATGAACATATCTGTACCACATATTAGTATGGTATATATGAGGGTGTCCATCTGTCTCATTCACATTATGAATAAACCTCTTCTGACGTTGCTTGCGTTGTTCTCTGTTTTCACAGGTCATCAGACCTTCCTCCAATAATTGTTCAGTTTGTCTCAATTCCGACAGATCCAAAGAGCACTGCCAGGCCTGGGCCAAATTTGTATATACAGTAGCGGGCTGCCTTTTTTGTTTTCAGATTTCTTTCTGCGTGTATGGCGTGGTCTACATACTCTTGTAACCCAGCTGTTGGGAACGTTATCATGTGTTTGTCTACCCATGCTCGGATATCTGATCTGGAGTTGGCATGGAGTGCATTTTTCAATTGTTGTTCATACACGCTATCATTTTTCAGTGGTAGAAGACCACTGTGCACTTTAAAAACTTTTTCCATTTGATGTCGATAGTCTTTGAATGGTTCATCATCTTTCTGTTTTGTGCGATTTATTTCTGTGTAATTTGACTTCTGCTGGTATTTCTGCTTAATTCTCAGCAATAGTGCGGCCAATCGATCTTCCAATTCCTGACTATCATGGGCTAATGGAGTGTGGTCTGCCTCTGCAGGATCCCAATCTCCTTTTACATCAGCCCAATCCTTTGTCACAGTTGCCATTATGACTTGTTGAACTTCATCCCCTCTAAGATTGTAGGATTTAACCAAAGCGGTTACATCAATAATGTACTGGGCTACATCTTCTCATGGGGGAGTTACACCTTCCACAGCTGCCTTAACGTCTGCTTGTGTCCAAGTTCGGTACACAAGAATAGCTCTTGGTCCTGACGTATGTGGATTTGCCACATGAATCATTGGATAGACTCCTGATCCACCTGGTTCCTGATCAGCCGGTGGGGCTGATGGTCCAGGTTGTTTTTCTTCATCTTTTGGTGTTTTGGATCGTGTTCTCATGACGTGTTGTATAGGGTCTACATATGATGGGGGTTGTCCCTGTGGTAAATCTGGATAGAGTTTATTCTCCTTTATTTCAGCTTCTGGCTGACTGTGTTTTGTAGTATCCAATTTTACTACTATTTCTACTTTTGGAGCCGCAGGCCCTGTCTCATTATCTTCTTGTCTGTGAAACATCACGTTCCCCTGCTCCTTCTTATCATTTACTGTTTCTTTCTGTCTTTCCTTTGCTTCTCTAAGGCCCTTCTTTCATTTCTCAACTTCTCTTTCCCATGCTACAATTTCACCTTGACCTTCTTTTTCTTTTTTTTTTTTCACTTGTTCCACACTTCTTCTCAATACTGTTCTTAGTTTAGTTAATGACTCTTTCTGCAGGCGTCCATCAAATCCATGATCTTTTATCCACTTATCTAAGTGTTTTGTTGAATTTGGATCAATTTTATTCATGTATATCCAATCTTTTGTTTTTAGATCGTCCCGGGACTTAGGTCTCTCATTTTTACTGTTAGATTTTCCCATTTTGTGTTTTCAGAACGTTTTAGACCAGTGATGGTTTTGCCTCTACAGGGTCCTAATCCACTGGTGTTGTTACAATCACAGGGTAGTAATCAACTATTCTGAGAAGTGCGTTCCCTTTCGCCACCCCGGAGGGCACGGGAAGGCCTTGCCTTTGCTTCTTCTCAAAACTTACTACTTACTTTCCTGTGAGATTTTCATAGAGGGGAGTCGAAGTGACTCCACACTCTCACTCAGTCACCTTTATTACACTCACACACAGTTATTTTATTTACACAAATACATAGAAACACTTTTAATAACCGTACGCGTATTCTTAGGCCAGGGGAGCTCGCCCTCCCGTGGAATTTAACTAATGTCCTGCATTAGGGGACTCCACCGTCCCTGCGAGATTTAACTGCCTTTTTACAGTGCACGTATTTCTACCCGGGATTTCCTTTACGTATTAAAACAGAGGAGTCCGTACCCTCCTTCGGAATTTAACTACGTGCGTCCCTCGCAACCGTAGAGGAGTCCGCCCTCCTCGCGGATTTTAACTGCTTTACATTAACAGACGATTCCATGCCATCGCTTACGGAGTTTAACTGTTTTATGTGATCTGATCACCACTCACTCAGTACTGTTACAAAGAAATTCTACTCACTGACTCGACCTCCTGTCTGTCTTCTTCGGGAAAATCTCGTCAACCAGACGATGCCAACGGCGGTCGACAATTGCAGACACGATCAATCGATCGGACCTTGGCCAAGGATTTACGTCTGGACTTGGCGACCTCCGCCGGACACCTCCGGTATTGTTGAGATCCCGGGCGAGCCCCCAGTCAATGTTGGGTATTTTCTCCTCCAAACATTCTTAAAACCTTTAACAAGACAAACAGAGTCAAGAAACACCAGTGAGACAGAAAGTCAATTTTAGCTCGCGAGGAGTGCAAGTCAGGCTGTACACCAAAGCTACACTAAAGTCTGGCCTGCGCTCCTGCTCTTTTATTTAGGACTTCCCTACATACATGGGCGGTACAGCTCCTAAGGGGAGGAGTGATAGCGCGTGAGCTGTTGCCGCAGAACCGCTGATTGCACAATACATTCAGGACTTTCAGAACCTTTTTAATCTTGGGCTCGATTAAGATGTGTTTAAGACATCTAACGATTAATCACACTTCTTCTGACACAAGGACTAATGTATCATAATCACACTGTGGTTGGAACATTCAATTCTCTATTCTTTATCTCACTGCTCCGCTTATGGCTGCATTCTGCCTGGGTCATCTTCACATGTCCTGAAAAAGAGCTTAGCGTGCACACAGAGATACCACAACTTGCAGAAGCACGTCATGTCACATATCTTAAGTAACCTTCACCCATCACATCAGTACAGTACACTTTATCAGAGCAGAGAGCACTACATTCTACCAGAGCAGAGAACACAAAACATGCATGATAAAATAAAACAGTGTATTTACAGAATAACTCCAACCCCGCACTCCAGGCAGGGCGCCCTCTAGTGGTGGTGGGCCAGCAGTACCTCCTCTTCAGCGGCCCACACAACATCTGCAGCTTTTTTGAGGTGAGAATAATATTAAAATAAAACGTGACATTTGCACTGCTGTGAAGGTTTAATGATCAGCTAATGTTAGCGTAGCCTTTTAGCACAGTTGATCTGAGTGGACGCTTTAATTTCTAAATGGTTCAGTCTTTTTTATTTTTACCAAATAAAGCTACAGCTTTTTTCAGACACCACAAAAGCTCAACTTTAAATAACTTTTTTTTATCGGGCATTTTTTTTTCCCTTTGTTTCCCCCCCCCCCCCCCTTTTTTTTTTCTTTTTTATATATAAACTGTTTAGTGTTTCTTTATATTTAAAGAAATATTTATTTGTCCCAATCAGGAACATTTGCTGTGCAGACAACCAAACTTCCATTGATGAGCTGAACACCACGAAGTCCAGTTGAAAGAAAACATCTCTGCTCTTCAGCAACACCACCAGAGTTCAAAGCTGGAGAAGAGACCTTCATCTGGTCCTGAGAATCCAGCAGAACATCACCTGCTTCTAAATAAAAGGCTCTTTCAACAGCAACTATTTTATTAGTTTTAAAAAGCTGTTTAATTTTATATTTTAACAATAAATGAATGGATCATTAAAAATGTCCACGAATCAAAGTCAAAAGACATTTGCACAAGTAGAAGCTCTCCACTTATTGCTCTGAAATTCATATTTTAGAAATGACTCTGTCCTGATCACATTAAAGGCAATTACATATTTTGGCAAAATTACAAGTTGAAATGACTATAAAAAATTCATCATGAGGTTTATGTCACAGAAATCCTACTTTACAATCACACTGCAGTCATTGTTAAATTATTTCCTGTTGCATTTATAATAAACATTTGTATTTATTTACAGTCTGTTTTTCTGGTTGAAATGAGATATAAATAATCTACCAGACTTAAAAAAAAATGTACAAGTTTCCATATTATTTTATTTGTCTAAAAATAAATGTCCAAGGTTCCTTATGTTAAACAAGAAATTATCTAATCTGAAATAACAGGTGGTTTTAATTTACAGATGAAAGGTTTCTTGTTGGGAAAGTGTAAGTACACGGACCCACAACAGGGGGCGCAAATGAACGGACAATGGAATAGGTCAAATAACAACACTTTACTGTTGCGAACGTGCACAACAAACACAACAGATTACACAATAGATCAGAGGTCAAATTACAAGGTGTCGTGTGGGCAGGCTCGAAGATAGGAGACGCCTGTCCAAAGCAGAACCGGAACCACACGATTTCCTCCGCCACCAGACCCCGGGAATACTGGAGCCGCCAAGTCCCGAACTCCCAGGTGGCCACTGCCTCCGCGTATCGGACCTGGTACTGCTGGCGAGGAACAAAAACACAATTAAACGTGGGTGCATCTGCACCCAGCAATCTGCACGGCAGGGAAGCTACCTCCACCTCTCGTTGGAGAAAAAGTCTGTTATCACTCACAAAAATCACAAAAAGGGCTTTCTATCAAGCAGTCAGGCTGAGGATATTACCTTTCAGGTAGAACGATATCTCGGCAAAGAGGTGGAGATGACGTCTTGCTGATATACCGATGCAGATCAGATGAGTGGTGACAGCTGTCACAGGTGATGAGTGTCAGCTGTCACCCCAGCTGCTCCTGTGAGGCGGCAGCGCCCTCTGGTGCCTGGAGCCCGCACTCCAGGCAGGGTGCCCTCTGGTGGTGGTGGGCCAGTAGTACTTCCTCTTCAGCGGCCCACACAACAGTTTCTAAGGAACCATTTATTGATTTATTTAGCTATTTTAATTACAAGTGTTCTAAACTTTTATTAACAGTAATCAGAAATTTTGAGGTAACAAACAACAACAACAAAACATTTCCAATGATTTTTCTTCAGAAAACTGCTCTATAAATGAGCAGTCCTGTCACACGTTAATGTTTTGTACAGATCAGTGGTTTCTGCACCAATCCGTTTTGAATACATCAGTGGTTTCTGCCACTAGTCGTCCGTGTTTTGGCCCGACGCATCGTTCCTATTGTACAACGCGAAGGTACGTCACAGCTCAGAGTGTCAAAAGTTGGACTGGATTGAACTTTGACCGCGTCAGCCTGCCGACAAGCGGCAATGCGCGCTCCCGTCAGAAGCGTCATTGTAGCTCGGCTTTTGACGCGACACTTCTGACGCATCTAAAAAGCAACACGTCTCATTGAAAATAATGCTTTTTAGACCGATTTTTGACGCTTCTGATGCGTCTGACGCGTTCAGTGTGAAAGGCCCTTTACTGTCACAGTCTTCAAATTCAGAGGGAACATTCTTGGGACACCGACCTTGGAAATGTTTGAAGATGGGTAACCTTGACCTATTTTAAGAGGTATTTTAAGACATTAAATTGTCACATTCTGTACCTAATATTATGGCATTATCTCCTGAACATTAGCGTACACATGGTGAAGTCGCTTCCTGCTATCGCTAGGTGCTAACTTCACTTAATTTTTTTGGCTAGAAATAACACCTTTCTCATATATTATGTAAAAGCTAGCGAAAAATAAACACTTCTAAAATTGAAAATGCTGTATTTGTAACCTGATAACACCTCTGGAAGGATTTACAAAATATTTAGCGGACGTTAGTGTGGTGATGTCACAAGCTGGTAGCAACCTGTGATGTTTGTGTGTCAATATACCCTCTTTGTCATATATTATGTAAAAGCGAGCGAGAAATAAACGCTTCTAAAACTGAAATTACTGTTTTTAGAATGTAATAATACCTCTGAAGTGATTTAAAAGACATTTAGCAGATGTTAGTTTTTGAGTGGCTGGGGTGACAGCCAATCAGAGTAGAGCTGTGACATCACAGTCTGGTTGCTAGCTGCAGACTCAGTTTTTGGAACCTAATATTTACTTAAACAACTGCAAATTATACAGAACACAATGCTCATATGGCCGAGGGTTGTTTAGCTTTGCGTTATTTTTGTACAAAATGAGTGTTTGGATGTGTGGCGGGTCTGCTTTGTGTGCAGCTGATCCTGTCAGATCTCAATGATGAGACAGAGTAGGTCCTGATTAGTGCTTGGCTGGGAGACCACCTAGGAAGTCCAGGGGAAAGGACTTAAAAACAGCCACTCCTTAGTAAAAGGCACATGGCAGTACCCCTGGAGTCTGCCAAAAGGCACCTGAAGGAGACTCAGACCATGAGAAACAAAATTCTCTGGTCTAATGAGACAACGATTGAAGTCTTTGGCATGAATGTCAGACATGTTTGGAAGAAACTAGGCACCATCCTTACAGTGAAGCATGGTGGTGGCAGCATCATGCTGTGGGGATATTTTTAGCGGCAGCAACTGGGAGACGAGTCATAATTGATGAAAACCTGCTCGAAAGTGCTCTTGACCTCAGTCTGGGGTGATGGTTCATCTTTCAGCAGGACAATGACCCTGAGCACACAGCCAAGATATCAAAGGAGTGGCTTCAGGACAACTTTGTGAATGTCCTTGAGTGGCCTAGCCAGAGCCCAGACCTGAATCCGATTGAACATCTTTGGAGAGATCTGAAAATGGCTGTGCACCGACGCACCCCATCCAACCTGATAGAGCTTGAGAGGTGCTGCAAAGAGCAATAGGCAAAACTGCCTAAGATAAGGTGTGCCGAGCTTCTGGCATCATATTCAAGAAGATTTGAGGCTGTAATTGCTGCCAAAGGTGCATCAACAAAGTACTAAGGGCATGGACACTTATGTACATGTGATTTCCTTGTTTTTTATTTTAATAAATTTGCACAAATCTTCTAAAAATAAAAACATAATGTTGTCATTATGGGGTGTTTTGTGGGTAGATGTTTGATGGAAAAATGAATTTACTCCGTTATGGAATAAGGCTGTAAAATAACAAAATGTGGAAAAAGTAAAGTGCTGTGAATACTTTCCAGATACACTGTATATTACTTAATTCTGACACTTGAAATCATCACGTTTCACCAGGCACATAAAATACTTTCACTCAAACTTACGTCAAGAGACTCACTGAGGTGTGCTGTTTGCGCCATGCGGGAACTTGATTGATAACATAATGGCCATGTAGTGAATTTCTTTTTGCATGATCCAGCCAACATGCATTAATGCTGAGGACCCCAGCAACTGGAAAAGGCCAAAGGAGTGGCCATATACAACCCCCTGGCAATAATTATGGAATCACCGGCCTCGGAGGATGTTCATTCAGTTGTTTAATTTTGTAGAAAAAAAGCAGATGAAAAACAAAAGAACACTCCAACACATCACTAGTATTTTGTTGCACCACCTCTGGCTTTTATAACAGCTTGCAGTCTCTGAGGCATGGACTTAATGAGTGACAAACAGTACTCTTCATCAATCTGGCTCCAACTTTCTCTGATTGCTGTTGTCAGATCAGCTTTGCAGGTTGGAGAAATCAGGAAAAAAAATTGTGGTAGTCAGTAACGGTTACTTTTTTAGACCAAGCAGAGGGAAAAAAATATGGAATCACTCAATTCTGAGGAATAAATTATGGAATCACCCTGTAAATTTTCATCCCCAAAACTAACACCTGCATCAAATCAGATCTGCTCATTAGTCTGCATCTAAAAAGGAGTGATGACACCTTGGAGAGCTGTTGCACCAAGTGGACTGACATGAATCATGGCTCCAACACGAGAGATGTCATTTGAAACATAAGGAGAGGATTATCAAACTCTTAAAAGAGGGTAATTCATCACGCAATGTTGCAAAAGATGTTGGTTGTTCACAGTCAGCTGTGTCTAAACTCTGGACCAAATACAAACAACATAGGAAGGTTGTTAAAGGCAAACATACTGGTAGACCAAGGAAGACATCAAAGCATCAAGACAGAAAACTTAAAGCAATATGTCTCAAAAATCGAAAATGCACAACAAAACAAATGAGGAACGAATGGGAGGAAACTGGAGTCAACGTCTGTGACCGAACTGTAAGAAACCGCCTAAAGGAAATGGGATTTACATACAGAAAAGCTAAATGAAAGCCATCATTAACACCTAAACAGAAAAAACAAGGTTACAATGGGCTAAGGAAAAGCCATTGTGGACTGTGGACGACTGGATGAAAGTCATATTCAGTGATGAATCTTGAATCTGCATTGGGCAAGGTGATGATGCTGGAACTTTTGTTTGGTGCCATTCCAATGAGATTTATAAAGATGACTGCCTGAAGAGAACATGTAAATTTCCACAGTCATTGATGATATGGGGCTGCATGTCAGGTAAAGGCACTGGGGAGATGGCTGTCATTACATCATCAATAAATGCACAAGTTTACGTTGATATTTTGGACACTTTTCTTATCCCATCAATTGAAAGGATGTTTGGGGATGATGAAATCATTTTTCAAGATGATAATGCATCTTGCTATAGAGCAAAAACTGTGAAAACATTCCTTGCAAAAAGACACATAGGGTCAATGTCATGGCCTGCAAATAGTCCGGATCTTAATCCAATTGAAAATCTTTGGTGGAAGTTGAAGAAAATGGTCCATGACAAGGCTCCAATCTGCAAAGCTGATCTGGCAACAGCAATCAGAGAAAGTTGGAGCCAGATTGATGAAGAGTACTGTTTGTCACTCATTAAGTCCATGCCTCAGAGACTGCAAGCTGTTCTAAAAGCCAGAGGTGGTGCAACAAAATACTAGTGATGTGTTGGAGTGTTCTTTTGTTTTTCATGATTCATGATGAATTTTTTCCTCAGAAATGAGTGATTCCATATTTTTTCCCTCTGCTTTGGTCTAAAAACGTAACCGTTACTGACTGCCACAATTTTTTTTCCTGATTTCTCATAGTGTTTCTTAAAGCCAGAAAGTTGCCATTTGAAATGACTTTAGTTTTGTGTCATGTCTGTGATCTGCTTTTTTTCTACAAAATTAAACAACTGAATGAACATCCTCTGAGGCCGGTGATTCCATAATTTTTGCCAGGGGTTTTCTAATCTGCCTATAGCAGATATGTAGATGGCTACTTTCAGGTAGTGGGAATGAGTTGGTTGGCTGACTGAGTAGTTGTCAACCAGGGCCATGGAGTTCTGTAGTTTGTCGGCTTCCTCGATACGCTGCACCAGTGCATCCTCTCAGACCTGATGTGTCCTGACCTTACTCGGAGTCTATACACTTCCATCTTAGCCACTTTCAAATACCATTCCACAAGTGCACGTGGAGACATGCAAGAAAATTCAAACAGTGATGAGCTTGGATGGGACTGCCATTAACCACTCACTTAAGCATAGAGCCAGACTTTCTGCCTGAAGCATGAAATTCACTGCACCTGCTCCAATATATATTCTCTAGTGTGTCACTGAGTTAACTCATGAAGACAAGCAAACTTTCAGTTGAATATCCACACCTATAGACAATTATGAATCAAGGAAGAGTGCCTGGAGAAAACCCACTCAGAAATGGCGATAACATAAAAACTTCATACAAAAAAAAAAAAAAAAAATCCCCAGATTTGCACTGTTTTGATTCACAAGACTAGATGTAAACACGCAGTGAGAAACAGGCAGTGGATGAAAATGAGTAAAATTTATTCATTTAAATTGATGAATGAAGTCTGGCACTGGAGGAGGCAGTCAAACAGATGGAGCATACTGGCTTGTGAGGTACTGTATTTCTAGAGACACTAGGAAAAAGGGAGGAAAATTGGAAGGGTTGAAAACACAGCAGGAGGTTCATCTGAACAGGACCTCCCCAACCCCATTCTCTGACTCCCAACAGCAATCTCCAGGCGAACCCCCAAGCTTGTCAGGATGGGTATAAACAAGGGCCCAGACCAGAAAGGAGTTTACCGATAACCAACCGTGTCTATGAATACAAGTTCAATACAAGTGGGTTTAAACTGCAAAAGAAATCTGACATAACAAGCCCCCCACCAGACACACAGCAATTTTTCGAATTATTGACTTTACCATTACAATACATAAAACCACAAAACCAAATTTGCATGTTTTTAAAATGAACACACTTTTCTTGCATGTAATCAATGGGTTTTTATTTAATATACAAGCCAAGAGCTATCACAGTACAGATAATAGTGACTTACTATTAAAAAAGCAGTGTCCTTGCAAAAAATGAAGAGTATTTGTCTACTTTGATTAGCTCATGGGCATACTGAACACCAACCACTACATTTTTAGATCCCAACTCCTAAGTACTTGAAAGTACAAAAAACCACTCCTTTTATGTTATTACTTTGTATTTTTGGATTGCAACCATGCTATGTGGTTGATGCATAGCACAGTCCATATAATGTCTCTGCATTTAAATTATTTCAAAATTTGTTTAAAAATTATTTTAAAATATTGCAATAATTTCCCAGTACAGTACTCACCAAATGATAGCACCCAATACAAGCCACATGTGTCAGTCAATATTTCATACAGTTATCATTGAATTATTAATATTATTAATAATAGCATTATTAAAGCTATGATTTAATGGTTTCTCAAAGGCTGATGACTTTTATTTATTATTAAGATTGCAAAATTAAAATTTTGTTACTGTGACTGTAAAATAATTTTGTTCATCATGATATACATGCTGAACTGTATTTGTTGCATGAAAGTTGCTAAACTGATAATGCTTTTCATTTTTTTAATACAATCACAGAAAGCTTCAACCTTGCAAATAATAATAATAATAATAATAATAATAATAATACAGTCCAAAAGGTACTGACGACTTAATATTGCAATGCTGAACAAGACCAGCTGTCACAATTTCAGATTTTCTTTTCTTTTTAATTAACACATACAACAAAGTGAAGTTAATCCTTTTGATCTGTGTCCTGGATCCCACTGATGTCAGCTGGAGGGTTAAAAGTCTATAAACTAGATGAAGGTGCAATGTCTGTGTGCTTTTGTGTAGAGGGGAGTGACCTGGCACAAAGTGTCCTCAAATGCGATTGATGGATGTTGCTCTAACCCACTATGTTTACTGTGACACACATACAAAGACACACTGTCATGTACAACTACAGTACCTGTCAGCATGTCAGCTGCTTCCCATTTCTTCAACTTCAGACTTATGATGGATTCACACCATCTTGTGAACAGGGGAGTGTGTAAAAAGTTACAAGAAATCCAAAGAACAGGTTCATAACGTTGTTTTCGCAAGACATCTTTCTTGCTATTTTGCTGAAATCTCACCTACATGTTTCACCATAATGTAGTCACACAACAGCACTACATGCATGCATTGAAAAACAAGCAAATGTGCTGTGCACACATGCAAACACAACCTTATGGCCCCTTCATACATAACACGACTGAGGCCAAATGGTGCATGAAGGAGGAATGAAAAATTGGAGCCATATTGGACAGCATATGCACTCTGCACTCTACATTTGCGTGTCGCTCGAGCAAGAAACCTATTTGAACGGTGGGCAAGAAGAGGTCGCACTGTGCTTGCAGCATTCGCACAGCATGTCAAAAACAAGTCGGACAAATTTTTGCCACAGCTGAGGGGCTGCAAAGAATCATCGGCCATGTCGATCCCTGGCCGAATGGCCGTAGGTGGTACCCCAAACATTTGCATAGCAACTTGGATATAATAAAATCAGAGAACAATACAGAATGTGTAATGCTTTACAATTCAGAAAATGCTTTCTTTATAAATAATTGAGATGCTTCTAGATCGTTTAGTCTGAAGATATGTAACGTGAGGTTTCTGTCAGATTTTGTGATTAATCATTACACCAAGATATTTAATTTCCTTAATTCTTTTTACATTCACGCCATCTATTTTAACTTGCACTTTACTATTTCCTTTGTAATTTCTAAATAGCATAAACTTAGTTTTATCTCTAATTAAGGGCACACACTCTCTGGTCCCCCTTTTTAAATATGGACTGAGGATCAGCACCAAAAGGGGAAGCTCTCGATCTACTGGTCAATCTTCGTTCCTACTCTCACCTATGGTCATGAGAGTTGGGTCATGACCGAAAGAACTAAATTGCAGGTGCAAGTGGCCGAAATGGGCTTCCTTAGGAGGGTGGCTGGTGTCTCCTTAGAGATAGGGTGAGAAGTTCGGTCATCCATGGGAAGCTCGGAGTAGAGTCACTACTCCTTCGTGTTGAAAGGAGCCAGCTGAGGTGGTTTGGGCATCTGGTAAGGATGCCCGAACCACCCTAGGGAGGTGTTCCAGGCACATCCATCTGAGAGGACACCCCGGGGAATACCCAGGACTAGGTGGAGAGATTATATCTCCACACTGGCCTGGGAATAGGGCTGGATACCGAACTTTGGTTCTTTTGTGTTACCGACGGAATTGCTTTGGTAGTACCGAGTATCAAAACATGCCTCATCTTTTGGTGCCAAGTTTCGGTACCCAGAGGTTAATCGCATGCAAGAAGAGTGGTCTGCAGCATTCAAGTCCACCTGTGAACATTACAGAGCACAAGCAGCCTAGTTCAAAATCTCCACCACCGGACTCCGCTTCAACTGCAACTTAATATGCGCAAAGTTTTCAAACTTGAAGCAGTGAAGCACTGTCCCGACACGCTTCTTCAGTTCTTTGCTTTGCTGCCTTTCAGAAGTGGCAAATCCCTTTCTTAACCCCTCTCAGAGCCATTAAAATATGTCAATTGTGAGTCACTTTTATGCAGATTAATGTTACTAACTGGGACTAATGTCTTGTTGCAAGAAAGAAACGTTCCGTTCAAACAGCTCCAAATGCTGCGCGGCTGTCTGCCAAGTGAGTCACGTTAGAAAGATAGAGTTCGGTCGGAATTAATAACTTCAAAGGGAAATGCTGTTTAAACCAACTGACACCTCTCTCCAAACATTGTAATATAAACAAACTGCAATCGATCAAAAGTTTTTTCTGCCCAAAATGAGACATTCTGCACTGACGTGCGACAGCCAGCAGAGCTCAGATTCTATGTAGAGACATTCATGCCAACACATCTGAAAGGAAATGCTTTTGACAAAAACTACAGAGTGTTTTCAAGTGTTCTTTTGCACTGGAAATTATTTGTTGCTTATTTTTTTCTGTAAGAAAACTGCTTGGAGTGCAAAATTACCAAAGCTGAAAAAAAAAACTCAAGATTTGTACTATGTGTAATGTAATTTTCTTTTGGTTAGAATTGATCTTATAAAATTGGTATGGAAAAAAGCATTGTTCAGGAACTGATATCGAAGTGAAGGTATCGGTATTGGTACCAGTACTGAAAATTTTGATTGCTATCCAGCCCTACCTGTGAATGCCTTGGGATCCTCCTGTCACAGGTGGTCAATGTGGCACAGGAAAGGGAAGTCCAGGGTCCCCTGCTAGAGCTGTTGGCCCGTGATCTGATCCCGGATAAGTGGTTGAAGATGAGATGAGATATGATAATTAAGGGCAATTTGTTCATATCAATTCAAATCAAATCAAATCAATTTTATTTATATAGCGCCAAATCACAACAAACAGTTGCCCCAAGGCACCTTATATTGTAAAGCAAGGCCATACAATAATTACGGAAAAACCCCAACGGTCAAAACGACCCCCTGTGAGCAAGCACTTGGCAACAATGGGAAGGAAAAACTCCCTTTTAACAGGAAGAAACCTCCAGCAGAACCAAGCTCAGGGAGGGACAGTCTTCTGCTGGGACTGGTTGGGGCTGAGGGAGAGAACCAGGAAAAAGACATGCTGTGGAGGGGAGCAGAGATCAATCACTAATGATTAAATGCAGAGTGGTGCATACAGAGCAAAAAGAGAAAGAAACACTCAGTGCATCATGGGAACCCCCCAGCAGTCTAAGTCTATAGCAGCATAACTAAGGGATGGTTCAGGGTCACCTGATCCAGCCCTAACTATAAGCTTTAGCAAAAAGGAAAGTTTTAAGCCTAATCTTAAAAGTAGAGAGGGTGTCTGTCTCCCTGATCTGAATTGGGAGCTGGTTCCACAGGAGAGGAGCCTGAAAGCTGAAGGCTCTGCATCCCATTCTACTCTTACAAACCCTAGGAACTACAAGTAAGCCTGCAGTCTGAGAGCGAAGCGCTCTACTGGGGTGATATGGTACTATGAGGTCCCTAAGATAAGATGGGACCTGATTATTCAAAACCTTATAAGTAAGAAGAAGAATTTTAAATTCTATTCTAGAATTAACAGGAAGCCAATGAAGAGAGGCCAATATGGGTGAGATATGCTCTCTCCTTCTAGTCCCTGTTAGCACTCTAGCTGCAGCATTTTGAATTAACTGAAGGCTTTTCAGGGAACTTTTAGGACAACCTGATAATAATGAATTACAATAGTCCAGCCTAGAGGAAATAAATGCATGAATTAGTTTTTCAGCATCACTCTGAGACAAGACCTTTCTAATTTTAGAGATATTGCGCAAATGCAAAAAAGCAGTCCTACATATTTGTTTAATATGCACATTGAATGACATATCCTGATCAAAAATGACTCCAAGATTTCTCACAGTATTACTAGAGGTCAGGGTAATGCCATCCAGAGTAAGGATCTGGTTAGACACCATGTTTCTAAGATTTGTGGGGCCAAGTACAATAACTTCAGTTTTATCTGAGTTTAAAAGCAGGAAATTAGAGGTCATCCATGTCTTTATGTCTGTAAGACAATCCTGCAGTTTAGCTAATTGGTGTGTGTCCTCTGGCTTCATGGATAGATAAAGCTGGGTATCATCTGTGTAACAATGAAAATTTAAGCAATACCGTCTAATAATACTGCCTAAGGGAAACATGTATAAAGTGAATAAAATTGGTCCTAGCACAGAACCTTGTGGAACTCCATAATTAACCTTAGTCTGTGAAGAAGATTTCCCATTTACATGAACAAATTGTAATCTATTAGATAAATATGATTCAAACCACCGCAGCGCAGTGCCTTTAATACCTATGGCATGCTCTAATCTCTGTAATAAAATTTTATGGTCAACAGTATCAAAAGCAGCACTGAGGTCCATCAGAACAAGCACAGAGATAAGTCCACTGTCTGAGGCCATAAGAAGATCATTTGTAACCTTCACTAATGCTGTTTCTGTACTATGATGAATTCTAAAACCTGACTGAAACTCTTCAAATAGACCATTCCTCTGCAGATGATCAGTTAGCTGTTTTACAACTACCCTTTCAAGAATTTTTGAGAGAAAAGGAAGGTTGGAGATTGGCCTATAATTAGCTAAGATAGCTGGGTCAAGTGATGGCTTTTTAAGTAATGGTTTAATTACTGCCACCTTAAAAGCCTGTGGTACATAGCCAACTAATAAAGATAGATTGATCATATTTAAGATCGAAGTATTAAATAATGGTAGGGCTTCCTTGAGCAGCCTGGTAGGAATGGGGTCTAATAGACATGTTGATGGTTTGGAGGAAGTAACTAATGAAAATAACTCAAACAGAACAATCAGAGAGAAAGAGTCTAACCAAATACCGGCATCACTGAAAGCAGCCAAAGATAACGGTATGTCTTTGGGATGGTTATGAGTAATTTTTTCTCTAATAGTTAAAATTTTATTAGCAAATAAAGTCATGAAGTCATTACTAGTTAAAGTTAAAGGAATACTCGGCTCAATAGAGCTCTGACTCTTTGTCAGCCTGGCTACAGTGCTGAAAAGAAACCTGGGGTTGTTCTTATTTTCTTCAATTATTATCAATTATAATATCAAACCACTTTTTTAATTTACTCATTTCTGGTGTGATTTCTTTCAAGAGATGCTCTAAATTCTCATCTGTACAAAAAAATATTTGAATTGTCTGCGAACAGAACAAATTTGAGTATTTTTGAAACCTTACATAAGTCATTTATATATAGGATAAACAGTTTTGGTCCTAATCTTAACCACTGGGGGACCTCCAATGAACTCAATCAAACACTTTATGAAAATCAACATGGGGTAACTCTTTATTTTTGTGTCTTTGCAGTGCACCAGTGTGTTTACATCATGATCACCAGTGCTCCTGGTCATGTTGGTACAGTTTGTTTTTCTTTAAAAATAAATAAACTAGAGCATCGTGCTAGTACAGTGCAAACCTCCAGCTACACTAGTTTCCAATTCCACAAATTTTTTCTTGGAAAAGATTTTCAAGGTCAAAGTCCTGTTAGAAGTGTGTTTTCATAAGATAAATTACATGTGATCAAATTTCAGGAGTATGTATTTAGTCCATGCACTTGAATCAAAGTTTTTTCTGTTGTTGTCAGGTTGTTTTTTCAACTGTTTCAGTTTCTGAATTCTTTTTGAGATCATTTTCACAGAACATTGGTTAGCAGGGGTGGTGGCCAAGTGGTTAATGCGCTTGGTTTCAGTTCGAAAGGTTCTGGGTTCAAATCCCACCCCTGCCACATTTCTCCATGTAATGTGGAGTTGCGTCAGGAAGGGCATCCGGCGTAAAACCTGTGCCAAATCAACATGCAGATCCACCTTGGATTTGCTGTGGTGACCCCGAGTGCAAACAAGGGAACAGCCGAAGGGACTTACTTTCACAGAACATTGGTTATTTCAGCTATGCACAATTTGTCATTGCTTTTTGCACTTGGTTTCTGACTGACAACTGGAAGACAGACAAACAGGCATAAAATTGGAACCTCCATCCAATTTTGGTGGTGTAGGTAAATCCATAACAGAAACATGAAAGTGACTCAGGCACTTTTGATTGAGATACAATGCAAAATGTACACGAAGCTTTTCAGTGTTAAATTCAAATGTCCATAAAATCCACAATTTGGATCAGATCCGGATCAAACTTTGTCAGGCGATTGTGAGTGCCAGTCTGCACCTCACTTTCAAATATGAGAGTGATTGGGGCACATTTAATGAAGACGTTATGCAAAATGTTAAATTTAAATGGCCAAAAAATCTGTGATCTGGATTAGAGCCGGATTAAACTTTGTCAGTTGATAAAGGACACCATCCTACACAACACTCTCAAATATGAAAGAAATTTGATTTTTTTGACAGAGTTATGAATTTTTGACAATTCCTTTAATGTTAAAGATAAGGATTTATCCAATTTTGGAAGATTTTTTCTGACTTTGACATTTGACCTATGACCTTGAAAATGGAATAATTTCTTGCCTATCAGGATATGAGTCTTCAGTAAAAATTTCAAAACAATATACTAATTTAATTTTAATTTTCATTTAACCAGGTTAGTCCCATTGAGAATGAGATCTATTTTGCAAGGGAGACCTGGACAATTATAAAATTTCCACTTCACCTAACTTGCATGTTTTTAAGTGTGGCAGGAAACCGGAGCACCCGGAAGAAACCGATGCAAACACGGGGAGAACATGCAAACTCCACACAGAAAGGCCACAGGTGGGAATCAATCCCATGACCTTCTTGCTGTGAGGCAACAGTGCTAACCACTAATCCACTTGGTGTTCATTATGACTTGAGACTTGACTTGGGACTTGCTGATTCATGACTTGAGAGTGACTTGATGGTGACTTCGTCCCACCTCTGTCATTTATACTGTGTATGTGTGCATGTACAAATCTGTGTTTCTTTCATTTCAATGCATGTTTTTTGAAAGGTAACTGCATTTGTGTGTGTAAGCATGAAGTTATGCAAATGCATGTTGATACAACAGAGAAAATTGCTCCCCGGTCCTTGTTGATGTTGTACCTCTCCCCATCTGCTGCTTTGCTCGGTGCTGTCGGCTCACTCTCTGTCCTCTGTTTCATGTGCCAACAGACTGAGTCGGGATTTCTAGGCCTCCTGGCAGTTTGAACCAATCAAGTCCACATTTAACTCAGAGTGCTCACACCTGTCCTGACAGGAATGATAACAACCATGGGCAAACACCCCATCACTGTGCCCCGTTGCCTTGGTTACCAGCCTGTTTTAGAATGCCTTGTAGTCATTTTTGGACAATAGTGTTGGATTCAGATGTGTGACCTCAGAGTCAGCTTGAAAGTATTAAAATCTCAGATTACTAAATGCTTGTTTTCTTCAAGTGTTTGATTTATCACTATGATGAATGACACCTGCATCAGTGGTATGTGGAACATGATTCGTTCCCCATGGGGAGGTGGGGAAATGCATTTAGTCCCATCTGAATGCTTTCAGTCTTTTTTACGGAATGTGTGCTCTGGTGTCTAACTATTCCAGTGAGTTTTCTGTTTTAAATTACCTCACGTTACAATAATCCACATAGACATGGCATATCATGTGGAAAAGGAGTATGGAGACATAAATTAGGTGTAGTTTTTTTTTTTTTTCCGGCCGACTGATTCTGCTCTTTTTCTCTCTGTCCGAGGTACGAATGACATCGTGTGGAATTGCAGGATTGTTGGATCCAAACCACAAAAGGTTGGGCTGATCGTTAGATACAAGGCCTGATACAGGTGCTGCATGCTGCAGTCTGTGTTTGGGGGTGACGCTGTTGCTGGGACAGGTCCACTGATGGCGTGAGGAATGCTGGATGACACCTGCCTGTGGTGCTGATGCCTGCGTGGACTTCTCATCTTCTTTATATTATTATGTTGTTTGATTTCCCGTTTTCTGTTTCTTCAGCTTTGCAAAACTTTGCAAAACCTTGTAACTGTAAGAATGACCTAAGCAATGGGTCACCCCTTTGAGTCTGGTCTGCTTGAGGTTTCTCCTCAGTATCATCAGAGGGAGTTTTTCCTTACCACTGTCACCTGTGTGCTTGCTGTAGGGATTGGTAAGGTTAGACATTACTTGTGTGAAGTGCCGTGAGGCAACTTTGCTGTGATTTGGTGCTGTATAAATGAAATAAAATGAAATGAAATGAAATTAATTAAATTATTTTAAAATTAAACAGTGGTTGAAGACAGTTTGTCATGTTTTATTGTTGGGACGATGAAGATACCCCCTCACTGTATCCTATAAAGTGCACAAATAATTTATATAATTTAAATAATTAATGATGTGTTGTAGGGCTTCACTTCCTTACCATTGCTGATAAGGAAGTAATTCCTCATTTTGACCAACACCCAATGTATGGGGAAACAATACAAGCTTCAGTGGAATGTAAAATGTGTACTGAACATGAGCAGCAAATCCCAACAAACAAATAAAACAATGTTCTTCCAAAAACTAAAACCTAGAATCTGTGCCCTCACCCAGTTGTTGCATGTGTTCCTGAATTTTCTTGGTGCCATGTCTTCTATCTTTGAGCAGTGGAAGTAACCTATTATGCACCTTTTGAAGTGTGACATGTGAAATCAAATAGCCTTTCTCATCTGTGTCATTTATACCAAGATTTCTTATACTGTATCAAGCAGATTGGCCAAAAATATTTCACATGCCCTGTGAGAAATTTACTGCACCTCCCCATGTAAAACGAATCCCGTCTGAATAGCACTTATGTCTCATTCGAACAATAACATCAAGTTTTTCTCTGAAAATGGCCAATCCTCCAAATTCCTTGTATGAGAGAGATTATTTGCTTTAATGGACATATCAGTGTAATTGCAGAAGGCAAATCCACAGCTTTTTGGTATCCCCTGGAAAGTATTGGACAGCACAGTGGCTTAGTGGTTAACACTGTTGCCTCATGGCAAGAAAGTCATGGGTTTGATTCCCACCTCTAGTCCTGTTTGTGTGGGTTTGCTCTGGTTTCCTCCCACATAGACATGCAGGTTAGGTGAATCTGAAACTTTTAATTGTCTCCCTTTTAAAAGAGGTGTCGATTAAAATGGGACTAACCGGGTTAAATTAAAAACGTTTTATCAAAATGTAAACTGACTTTACGACTGACTTTTTGAGAAGTTGAGAATGACTGTCACAGCTGACAGGTGAACGATGTGCATTTTCTGCATGCAAGTTGTCATTAACTGCTGTGTGTTTCCCCACAGATACTGATACAGAAATGTGGCAAAGTGTCCCTCATCTACTTTCTTGGCATGAAATGAAAAGTGCATGGTGCAAAGCATGGTAAGTCTCGCAGTCATTTCTACCCCCCCCCCCCCCCCCCCCCCACACACACACACACACACACTCTGCCCTGCCCCAAATTCATTTTCTCAGAGTTACCTTGAGTTGTTGTTGCAACTGAGTTCATTTCAGAAAGAAACTGAAGCATGAAAGCTGGTTTACACTCAGCTGTATCTGATGAATCTGTTTTCCATGTGAACTAAAAATGGAAGTGCTGCTACAGCTCCCATTAAAAATTATAAAAATTGTACAACAGATGTGTCAATAAAATTACAAATACAATAGAAAGTGATGTAGAGGGACACACAATGTGGAAGGGATAAGTGGACAAGGGCTGTCTGCTCGGCCACCACCTCAGCCTTTCATCAGTGCAGTGTGCGTAGGCGATGGTGGCATGTGCTGCTTTTTACCTCTGACTCGTTCAGATTAATACAGTCACACCTTTATTTATTCATTATTATGCTCATATTTTATTCATGGCTTGTTTCATTTTATTTTTATTTACTGCAAAGTATCCAGCTGAATGCTTCATCTGAATGGCAGCTTTGATCAACCAGTGACAGCATTCCAAGGAAATGATTTCTCTCACTGACTTCCTTCTTTCAGATTTTCCACAGTTGTTCTCATATGCTGACATTTTTGGGAATTATTCATGTTTCTTTTTAATCACTGCATCAGTTTGATGCATGCGTTCTTTTGATATGATTTCCTGTCTGAACTAGGGAAAAGGAAGGCCGGGTTTTTTTTTGCCTCCGATAGCACCCTTTACCTATTAAAAAACAAACAAACAGAAAATCAACAGCTGAAATGTTTGTCATCAGCTTATGACAGTGAGATTTATGCAGTGTCAAACAAGAATCTAGGTTTATGCTTAGCAGTCTCACCAAAAAAAAAAAAAAAAAGAACAAAATTAAATTTTTAAATAGTCTGCGATATCTGGTCTGCAACTGACCATGGATTTATTTATTCATTTATTCATTCATTTTTTGGTCCAGATTTAAAAGTTCTAATGAGAATTTGATCATTTTTCAGAATCAAAGGCATTTTTTTCGATTATTTAATATTGGATACATGAAACACAAATCATTCCACGGGTCTTTTGGTTTCGCTTCATATGTCTCAATGTGCCAAAAAAGTGCTGATGTCCATGTCTTCTGCAATTCATGTGCTAGTCAGACAACATACCAGATCAAGACAGCGTCCAGTTTAGAAATGAACGGCACATTCCACTGTTACAGGAGTTTTTGTCATGGAAAGAGGAGCCGAGGAACTCCGCGCGTTGCGTCGGAGCCGCATAGCGCAAAGCACTGCCGTGATGAAGCCTCACAGGACATGTTGGGGCATGTCCAGCTCATGCACAATTTCTCGGATACTCACATGACTGAAAAGCAACCGGAAGCCGTCTGAAAGCCACCTGAAAGCCGTCCTGTGAGACCAACACGGAGGTGGTTTTGTCCCGCGCCATGAGCGGCATGGTGGCGCAATCCTCCGCTTCTCTTTCCATGAAAAAACTCCTGTAACAGTAGAATGTGCCGAAAAAGTGCTGATGTCCACGCCTTCTGCCTTTTTTGTGAAAGTTAGACAACGTCCTGGATCAACAAAGCCTTCACGTTGGAAATGATCTGGTTGTTTGAGCGGGGTTTGAGCCTGTCGATCGGTGCTCGGAGCGCGCCGCGCTCTCAGACGCTGTGGGCGGTCTTTAAACCGGCTGGAGCACTCATTAATCTGTGTAATCCCCATAAAATCGTCACTGAAAGCCATCTAAATTTTCCAAATGGTGTCCAGCTGGAGGTCTCTCACAGTTTCTGGAAAACTTTGATGCAGCAAAGCTCCAAATCGTTCAGACATTTATTCGTAATAAAAATCAGACGAGAGGGGTGGACCACTGCTCACACAAAGCCTGCTCACAGGTGAATGACGCAACTGACAGGCATGAAAAAACTCACGCATGCGCACGAAGGTTCAGGCTTGGCTGATGCAATCACACGTGATTCAAATCCATATGGTTTTTGCAAAAAATAAAAAGGTCCGATACTTTTTGGACAGGCCTCGTATATATATATATATATATATATATATATATATATATATATATATATATATATATATATATATGCAATTTATTCTTGTAAGACGGAAGGTATGTAGTGCATGAATGAATGTGGTGTGCCTGTGTGACCCCCTCATCCGCCCTTCCCAATCAAATCAAATCAATTTTATTTATATAGCGCCAAATCACAACAAACAGTTGCCCCAAGGCACCTTATATTGTAAGGCAAGGCCATACAATAATTACGGAAAAACCCCAACGGTCAAAACGACCCCCTGTGAGCAATCAGCCGACAACATCTGACTCAAAGCCAACCGACCCCCAAAACAACACAAAGACAAACAAGAACGAAAGACAAGTGGTGAAGGCAATGACTGTGAAGTGATTAGAAGTGACACACCGAGGAGACGGGGCCCCAACCATACAACTTACCAGAACAACCAACCACATATGAACAAGTAGTGACAGTCTGTTGTCTAATTAGTGAGCATCAATATTCTAATCTAGGACACCAGAGTCTTGATCCCCTGAAGAGCACCCAAAACCAAATTGTGGTGACAGCCACAAACACACAACCATCCATGCACAGAGACCCAGATCATAGCTAAATATCCGATCATTACTGTGGGTGGTGTGTTGGGCCAAGACAAATGTACAGAACCCTACCATATGACATGAACCACTCCGGCATATCAGAGCCATACGGCCAACTGCACATAACGACGGAAATGGGCCCAGGACACAGGGTTCCAGGAGAAACCAGGAGAAAAAGGGCAGCGGAAGGGCACAGGGGCCAGGAAGGGCAGCCATCAGAGCCACCAAGGGCAGCACGACGAATCACCAAGGTAACGGCGGAGCCAGAATGCACCCCCCCCACCCCCCCACCCCCCACGGAGGCACAGGAAGCAACCCCATACCAAAGGAAAGCACACAGGGCGCCAGCATGGGCCCACCAAAAGGGGGAGCCCCGGAACCACACCACCCGGGCCACAGCCCCCAAAGGGAGGAGCAAGCGGCGGCGGGGATGGGGGGCAAAGGAACTACTGCCACCAAACCAAAAGTGCGGGCAGGGACCACTGAGCCATGGATAACCTCTCTTATACCCTTATACACCCAATGTCAGGATTGGGGTTTTAGTGTGATGATTTTTTTATTATTATTTTTTTTTTATTTCTCTGCTTCGGTTTTTGCTTCGCCACTGTCTCTTGTCAGTCACTTGGTGTATGGTGGTGGTCAATTCAGTTCAATTTATGTCATTTATATAGTGCCAAATCACAACAAAGTTGCCTCAAGGCGCTTCACACAATTAAGGTCTAACCTTACCAAGCCCCAGAGCAAGCACACAGGTGACAGCGGTAAGGAAAAACTCCCACTGAGGAAGAAACCTCCTCAAGCAGACAGACTCAAATGGGTGACCTTCTGCTTGGGCCATGCCACTGACACAAATTACAAAACAATTCACAAAATGAATATACAGGAGATGTTGCAGGTGCAAAGGGCAGGAGGTCCTCAGAAAACAGACACCACACCCATCCCTGGATGGAGTCGCACCTCAAAAAGAGAGAGAAAAACAGAATCAGGCATCAGAAAGACACCAAATACAGTATAATTTGTCAGCATTAAGCAACAAGAAGAACAAAAGAAATACCAAGGTGATCACTGGCCACAAGCCTTAAGCTTCACTAAAAGACTCAGAATTTAGATAAAGTTGAGGCCGCGGCCCCCTCCATTTCCTAATAAAATGAATGTAAAAGAGTAAAAAGCATAGTAACATACTATGCCAGTATGCTAGCCATACGAAAGGGAAAATAAGTGTGTCTTAAGTCTGGACTTCAAAGTCTCGACAGAATCTGACTGTTTTATTGACACACAGAGATCATTCCACAGAACAGCACAATATGAGAAAGCTCTGTGACCCGCAGACTTTTTATTCACCCTAGGGACACAAAGTAGTCCTGCACCCTGAGAATGTAAAGCCCAGGCCGGTACGTAGGATTGAATTAGGTCAGCTAAGTAGGGAGGTGCCACTCTGTGAACAATTTTATAGGCTAGTAGCAGAACCTTAAAATCTGAACTCACAGGGACTGGAAGCCAGTGAAGAGATGTCAAAATGGGTGTAATATGGTCAAACTTTCTGCTTCATGTCAAAAGTCTGGCAGCAGCATTTTGAACCAATTGTAGATCCGTAATGCTGGACTGCGGTAAACCAGAGAATATAACATTGCAGTAGTCCAATCTAGAAGACAAAAACACATGGATCAGGGTCTCAGCATCAGCCATAGACAGGATAGGACGAATCGTCACTATATTTCGCAGGTGGAAGAAAGCAGTCCTCGTAATATCTCTAATGTGGAGGTCAAAGGACAACGTAGGATCAAACATTACCCCAAGTTTCCTCACTTTGTCAATGTGATGTATGACACACGAGCCTAGGCTAAGCATTAGCTGATCAAATTGATGCCGATGTCTCACTGGGCCAAGAACCATCATTTCAGTCTTATCAGAGTTTAAAAGTAGGAAGTTGCTA
This sequence comes from Thalassophryne amazonica, assembly GCF_902500255.1. Taxonomy (NCBI): domain Eukaryota; kingdom Metazoa; phylum Chordata; class Actinopteri; order Batrachoidiformes; family Batrachoididae; genus Thalassophryne; species Thalassophryne amazonica. The sequence goes on from NC_047107.1 coordinate 98,963,617, forward strand.
GACATCCAACTTCTCACTGCTGCAAGGCAATCTTCTAAGGATTTTATGTGGATGAGATTACCTGCAGTTATCAGCATGTATAACTGAGTATCATCAGCATAGCAGTGAAAGGTCATCCCAAAATGCCGCAATATGTGCCAAAGGGGTGCTATATAAAAGGAGAAAAGCAGGGGGCCTAAGATGGACCATCATGTCACTAAGGTCAGAGATAGTGTTATTGTACAAAACACAGTGAGAATGACTGGTCAGGTATGACGTCAACCACACAAGGGCACTCCCAGTAATCCCAGAATGATTCTCCAGCCTATCGAGTAGAAAATGATGATCTACAGTATCAAACATAGCACAAGATCTAACAGCACCAGAACCTTACTGGTGTCCGAATCCATTGCAAGCAGAAGACCATTCAGTAGTTTAGTGAGAGCCATCTCTGTGGAATGATATTTTCTAAAAGCAGACTGCAGTGGCTCAAAAAGATTATTCTCAGTAAGATAGTCCATGAGCTGCTGTAAAACCACCTTTTCCAGAATTTTAGAGCAAAATGATAGCTTTGATATCGGCCTATAGTTTTTCAATACACTAAGGTCAAGATTAGATTTCTTAAGTAATGTTTTAATCACTACAGATTTGAAACATTTAGGAACAGATCCAGAAGTTAATGACAGATTAATCATTTCCAGCACAGTCAGCCCAAGAGTGGGCCACAGGTCCTTAAACATTTTTGTTGGTATAGGATCAAATAAGCAGGTTGTGCTTTTTGTAGACATCAGCATGCCTAGGGAGATACTACCAAATTCTGCAAATCTAGGTAATACCTCAGTAATGGCGCCCACCTCAATAGCAGGGTGTAATGGCTGGGTTAAGGCATGCTGGGATATGTTTAACTTAATGTCTTCTATATTCTTCTCGAAGTAATCCAAGAAATCTTGTGCTATAAAAGAAGAGTGACTTATAGGTGGTTGTCCATGAATAAATGTTGCCACCATGTCAAACAAGAACTTTGAGTTATGCTTGTTTTTGTTGATCAAATCATAGTAATTGGTCCACTTTGTAGCCAGTAATGCATGCTTATAGTTTAAGATAGCATCACGCCATGCAAGGTGGAATACTTCTAATTTTGAACTACGCCATTTCCATTCTAAACCTCTAGCCTTATGCCTGAGGTCACGCAAGTAATCATTGAACCAAGGTGACTGTTTCTTGGGGGGGCGCGATTTTAATAAAGGTGGCACAATCATGTTGAGTGTAGTTCTGAGCACTGAGTTTGAACTATCCATAAGACTGTCTACTGATTGGGCATTTTCCCAACTGAAGCTAAGATATCAGGCAGTCTAGCATTGAGTTCAGTCGTAGTTGAGGAGTTGATGCATTGCCTCAGTGATAAATAAGGTTGTTGTTCTACTAAACACAGCAGCGAATCTGTAAACCTAATAAGTGAGTGATCAGAGACCACCGATGCAAGAAGCATGATGTCAATATTCATGACAGCAATTCCACATGTGAGAACCAAATCCAGGGTATTTCTACTAATGTGTGTCAAGTCCTGAATGTATTGCTGAAATCCTAATGAACGCTTATTTATATGAATGCTGAAGTCACCAATAATCGGAATGTTATCTGCACTTGTTGCAAGTTAGAGATGAATGCACCAAATTCATCTAAGAATTAAGAGTATAGGCCAGGGGCTATATACCGTGACAAAAGGGGCCTATATATGAGATGGCAGTGCGCACGGGTGCAGTGGCTTTTAGCTCTCCAATTTGGTGCTTGTTTTTGGTACTTTTTTCACGTATATTCTTCGAGTTTTGCAAAGCGGCCCACAGCTTTAGCCTACAGAACCTTATTGACCTCGGTCTGAGGTACAAATGGTCGGTTAGGATTAGCAAGGATGTCAGTCTGGCTCCGATGCTAGGCTACGTAAACAACCTCACAGGCCAGCATTACCGAGTCTCTTCCTCTCAAACGCTAGATCCGAGCTAGCAGGCCGCACACTACACCGGCAGGACAGAACCAGTGATTCGGGTAAGAGCAGAGGTGGAGGGCTCTGTGTTTATGTGAACCGCGAGTGGTGCTGTAGCAGCAGGGTCATTGACTCTCACTGTTCTCCTGATTTGGAGGTGCTGGCAGTCTCGTGCAGACCTTTTTATCTCCCAAGGGAGTTCACAGTAGTCATTGTGTTTGCTGTTTACATCCCACCCGATGCTAATGCTCACACAGCCCATAGCCTCTTGTTTGCCTGTGTAAATAAACAGCAGCTGGCCCACCCGGATGGCATTTGTATTGTTGGTGGTGACTTCAACCAAGCATGTTTAAAGACTGTGCTCACAAAGTTCATCCAGTACGTGAAGTGTGCCACCAGAGGGGAAAATACTTTGGACCATGTTTACTTAAACATAAAACATGCGTACAAAGTCACTCCCCTCCCCCATCTCGCTGGATCAGACCATCTCTGCCTGTCCCTCACCACCACCTACACCCCCCTGCTGAGGTGAACAAAGCCACAACAAAAGACAGTCCAAACCTGGCCTGAGGGAGCACTCTCCCAGCTACAGGACTGCTTCTCACAAACTCTATGGGATTTATTTTCCAGCCACAACCTGCAGGAGTACACTGACACCGTACTCTTTTACATTAAGAACTGTGTTGACACTGTCACAGTTAACAAAACGGTCAGGGTTTTTCCGAACCAGAAGCCCTGGATGAACAGCGTAGTCCAGTCCCTATTAAAAAGCCGCAACACTGCCTTTAAATCAGGGGACAGGGCCCTGTACAGCGCGGCCAGGTCCGACCTGAAAAGAGGCATCAGGGAGACCAAGGCTGCCAACAAGAAAAAGATAGAGGACCACTTTGCTGTGAATGCCCCAGAAGGATGTCGCAGGGAATAAATCATATAACCAACTACAGAAGCAGCAACCCAGGAAATGCTAGGGCTGACGCCTCACTGGCAGAGGAGCTGAACCACTTCTTTGCCTGCTTCGAAGCAGACAGACCAGCAGCAACTCCACACCCACCACCCTCCAGCACTAGCACGCTAACACTTCAGGAACACGAAGTGAGACGTGTGCTGAAGGCGGTGAACCCCAGGAAGGCGGCTGGCCTGGACGGTGTACCTGGCAAGGTACTCAAAGCGTGCACTGACCAACTGGCTGGAGTTTTCACCCGCATCTTTAACCTGTCCCTGTCACAGACCATCATCCCACTCTGCCTCAAATCTTCCACCATCATCCCAATCCCAAAGAAGTCAGCAGTGGAGAGCATAACTGACTGCAGGCCTGTTGCACTTACGCCTGTGGTCATGAAGTGCTTTGAAAAACTGGTCTCTCAGCAAATCAGGGCCAGTCTGCCTCCCACTCTGGACCCCCACCAGTTTGCCTACAGGGCAAACCACTCCACAGAGGATGCTATCACCACAGTGCTCCACACCGCGCTGAGCCACCTGGAGCACCAGGGGAGCTATGAGAGGATGCTTTTCCTGGACTTCAGCTCAGCCTTCAACCACATCATCCCGGAGATCCTGGTCCAGAAACTGACACATCTGGGCATCCCCACCCCCATCTGCCAGTGGATCAAGGACTTCCTCACAAACCGCCTACAATCCATGAAACTTGGCCTCCACCTTTCACCCACCATCACACTCAGCACCGGCTCCCCCCAAGGCTGTGTTCTGAGCCCCCTCCTGTTCACCCTTTACATGCACAACTGTTCTCCGACCCATCCCACAAACACCATCATAAAGTTTGCAGATGATACCACTGTGGTTGGGCTCGTCTCGGGGGGGGATGAGTATGATTACAGAGATGAGGTCAATCGACTGACAGCATGGTGTTCAGCTAACAACCTGCTGCTGAACACCACAAAAACAAAAGAAATAATCCTGGACTTCAGGAAGGGCAGGGCAGACCCAGCCCTGCTCTACATCCATGGGGACTGTGTGGAAAGGGTCAGGTCCATCAGGTTCCTGGGAGTGCAGCTCTCTGACAGCGTCTCCTGGACTGCCAACACCACAGTGGTGGTGAAAAAAACGCAGCAGCGACTCCACTTCCTAAGGGTGCTCAGGAGGAACAATCTGGAGGAAAAGCTGCTGGTGTTGTTCTACAGAGCCACCATCGAGAGCATCCTGACATACTGCATCACACTGTGGTATGGGGGGGGGGGTGCTCAGCAGCAGACAGGACAGCGTTGCAGAGGGTGATCAACACAGCTCAGAGGATCACTGGCTGCTCTTTGCCCAGCCTGGAGGGCATTGCCAGCTCTCGCTACCTCAGCAGAGCTGCCAGGAAAAACACATCCCTCCCCAGCAACCACCTGTTTGACCTACTACCCTCCAGCCGACGGTATAGGTCAATCAAAACTAGGACAAACCGACTCAGGGACAGCTTTCTCCCCAGAGCAATCACTGCACTGAACAATAACAAACCACTTTAATCTACAATGTTTCTGTGTAGGCTCTCAGTTGTCCAGGTGGTTTCCATACTACGGAAGCTTGAATCTGTGACTGGACTGGGTTGCTTCCTCAGCTAAGTCAGACTACCAGAGCAAGAATTTTAGCTGAGGAAGCTTCTGCAATTTGAAGCAAAACGTCCTCGCATCAAGCAACCCAGTCCAGTCGAAGATTCAAGCTTCTCTACTTTAATCTGCACTTTTCAGGTTTCTTGTGCAATATCTGTAAACCATGTGCAATATTTCCCAGTGCAATATCATCCCACAGTTGTATATAATTCTCGTTTTACATTTTACTTGGTCCACATTTTATTTTATTTATTTGTACATATACTTTGAATAATTTATTGTTAAATTTTATTATCTTCTATTTAGCTAACAATTACTCGCACCTCGGAAAAGCACCTTTTTGGAGTTGCACTCAAATCTCGTTGCAATGCAAATTACAATGACAATAAAGGCGATTCTGATTCTGATTCTACGAGGGTAGGCTGAAAAGTTCTAAGGCTCACCAAGAAGGAGAAATGCCATTTCAATAAAACTTGGCATGCACTAAGTTCAACTCTTCTGATGACTAATTGTGTTTTTTCTTCCAGGTTGTGAGGTAGTTTGTGGTTCATAGCCAAGTCTGAAAGTTCGTGGTAGAGGGAAACAGCAAAAATGGACAAAATCTGGCATCACGGTGTGATTAAGTACCTGCATAAGAAGGGGTTAAAGCCCAAGGACATTCATGCGGACATGGTTGCTACATTAGGGGATGAAGCTGCCTCTATATCTACAGTGCAGAAGTGGGAAGCTGAATTTAAGAGGGCAGAAGAGCCTTGAAAATGACCCAAGTTCTGGGCGGCCTGCAACAGCCACAACCCAGAAAAACATTGACCTTGTTCATGAAATGGTGATGGACGACAGACGATCGACGATTAATCAGCTAGCAGATGCTGTGGGAATATCCCGTGAGAGAATTGAACACATTCTGTATGAGAAACTTGGAATGTCAAAGGTGTCAGGTCGGTGGGTGCCACGTCTTCTGACGCCTGATCAGAAATGCACCAGGCTAGTCATGTCGAAGGCAAACTTGGCGCAATTTGAAGAGGATCCAGCCAATTACATGGAACGTTTTCTTACCCAGGATAAGTGTTGGGTTCACCACTTTGAACTGGAGACAAAAAAACAATCAATGCATTGGAAACACCCAAGGTCACCACCTCCAAAGAAGGCCAAGGTCGTTTCGTCTGCGGGAAAGGTCATGGTTTCAGTTTTCTGGGATGCCAAGGGCATTGTGTTTGTGGACTATCTTGAAAAGGGATAAACCATAAATGGACAGTACTATTCTAACCTACTGAGACAGTTACGTGAGGCTAACAAAAAGAAGCGACCAGGAAAGCTGACAAAAGGGGTGCTGTTCCATCAAGACAATGCCCCAGCTCACAAGTCAACAGTGGCCATGGCCACTATCCACGAGTGTGGATTCGAACTGGTAGATCACCCACCATACTCCCCTGACATGGCACCCTCGGACTTTCATCTGTTCCCAAACCTGAAAAAAACTTGGCTGGGAAGCATTAAGTAATGATGAGGTGATGGCTGCCGTTGAGGACTATTTTGACTCTCAAGATGAAAGCTTCTATGCCAAGGGAATCGAAGCACTCAAGCACCGCTGGAAGAGGTGTTTGGAGTTACAGGGAGACTATGTAGAAAAATAAGCCTGAATTTGTTCAATTCCACAACTGCATCATAGTCAGCCTTAGAACTTTTCAGCCTACCCTCTTATATACATATATGGTCGATTCCCTTTGTCTTTCCACACCCACATCCTGGGTCTTTCCCTCACACGTGTCTCATCACCTGCTCCTTAAACTTTGTACTTTAGTCTTATCTTCCGCCCCGCCAGATCATTGTGCCTAAACCCATTCACTTCCAGCCCTTTCTTCTGAGTTCTCTCTTGATTACCTTGCTACATTTTTTTTCCTTCTGCATGTTTTTGGACCACGCCTTTACCTGATGCTTTTGATACCGTTGCTGTTTTTCGACTGCCTTCCTGTGTACCAAACTCTGCAAGTACCTGCAGTAAAACCTTTTAAAAGCAGCCCAGTTTCATGTTTTTGATTCAAATCTTCCTGATGGGTTTTTTTTTTAACTCACTATTACTAACCCTACTCCTACCTCCAAACCTAACCTTAACCATAACCTAACCCTACTTCTTCCCCCAATTTAATTTCATGCAGCCATCATGGAATGAATGAGAATGAATTTGTGCTGCGTTGATGAAAATGAGGCACTTTTTGTCACAATATCATGAACCAATAGATTAATGTATATTTTGTGCTCCTGAATCATGACATGCCCTGAGACTGGGTTGGTTAAAAGTGTGTCTGAGCCTTACATTGTGTCCTGCCATTTCGTGTCACCCCCGCTCTCAGGTCAGCTGAGCAACTGTTCGTGAGTGTGCTGAAAACTAAGCGGAAGCTCAGAGGGGATCACATATTTGCTGTTGCGGCTCCAAAATTATGGAACTGAGTGTGTTCACATGAGCACCTGAAAAAAACAAAAAAACAAAACAAAAAAAAAAAAAAAAACAGAACATTGACATTTTTGTGTTTTCCATATATACATATGCATGTAAACTGAACAGCCTGTTTTTTGTTCAGACTTCTGTTCATTCAAAGTAGATTAGTGACAAGTGACAAAGTGAGTGACAAAGTTTTTATTCGGCACACAAAATATTCAAATAGAAAAAAATGAACAATTCCACAAACAGACAAAACTAGTGAGTCCGAAAGGGTGTGGGCTGAAGCAAAGCTTATTAGCGCCCACCCCTGCTCGTACAAGTCCAACAATTCTAATCAGTCATATTTACATAAATACAAATTCACTACTACATGTCGACACAGAGACATACACATCAATATACTATTCACTTATAATTATATTTATATAGTACCAGATCACAAGAAAGTCGAATCAACGCACTTTACGTCAGTAAGGACTAACCTTACCAACCCCCAGAGCGAGCACTAGGCAACTGTGGTGAGGAAAAACTCCCTATAAGGAAGAAACCTCAAGCAGACCAGGCTCTTGGGGGTGACCCTCTGCTTGGGCTGTGCCATATATACCTATATACATACTTATATACTTTACAAACATAAATATATACATACATATACACAGTCACTTATATACACTCAACAAAAATATAAATGCAACACTTTTGGTTTTGCTCCCATTTTGTATGAGATGAACTCAAAGATCTAAAACTTTTTCCACATACACAATATCACCATTTCCCTCAAATATTGTTCACAAACCAGTCTAAATCTGTGATAGTGAGCACTTCTCCTTTGCTGAGATAATCCATCCCACCTCACAGGTGTGCCATATCAAGATGCTGATTAGACACCATGATTAGTGCACAGGTGTGCCTTAGACTGCCCACAATAAAAGGCCACTCTGAAAGGTGCAGTTTTATCACACAGCACAATGCCACAGATGTCGCAAGATTTGAGGGAGCGTGCAATTGGCATGCTGACAGCAGGAATGTCAACCAGAGCTGTTGCTCGTGTATTGAATGTTCATTTCTCTACCATAAGCCGTCTCCAAAGGCGTTTCAGAGAATTTGGCAGTACATCCAACCAGCCTCACAACCGCAGACCACGTGTACCCACACCAGCCCAGGACCTCCACATCCAGCATGTTCACCTCCAAGATCGTCTGAGACCAACCACTCGGACAGCTGCTGAAACAATCGGTTTGCATAACCAAAGAATTTCTGCACAAACTGTCAGAAACCGTCTCAGGGAAGCTCATGTGCATGCTCGTCGTCCTCATCGGGGTCTTGATCTGGCTCCAGTTCGTCGTCGTAACCGACTTGAGCGGGCAAATGCTCACATTCACTGGCGTTTGGCACGTTGGAGAGGTGTTTTCTTCACGGATGATGCGAAGGAGATGTGTTGCACTGCATGAGGCAAAAGGTGGTCACACCAGATACTGACTGGTATCCCCCCCCAATAAAACAAAACTGCACCTTTCAGAGTGGCCTTTTATTGTGGGCAGTCTAAGGCACACCTGTGCACTAATCATGGTGTCTAATCAGCATCTTGATATGGCACACCTGTGAGGTGGGATGGATTATCTCAGCAAAGGAGAAGTGCTCACTATCACAGATTTAGACTGGTTTGTGAACAATATTTGAGGGAAATGGTGATATTGTGTATGTGGAAAAAGTTTTAGATCTTTGAGTTCATCTCATACAAAATGGGAGCAAAACCAAGTTTGAATTGTAATGTAATCGACCAAATCTATGAATTTTAATAAATTTAAAGACACAAATAAAGAATGAGTTGGTTCACGATATTGTTTATTGCAGATGATTCGTATGGCTCGTTTTTGCAAAAGGAATATTGGATTGGTATTTGATTTGTAAGTGTTTCCCCATGACTCAACACAATATGTCATATATGGTACCATCAGAGAATGATATAAAGTAAGTAACCCTTCTTGCGGCAGTAGGTCTTTGGCTTTATACAGAATGGCTATAGTTTTTGACAATTTTGATTTCACATAATTTATATGTGGTTTCCAGCTAAGTTTATTATCAATTATAACACCTAAAAAATTATTCTCTGTTACTAACTCAATTTCCTTATTGTTTATAGTTAAATTTTTACATTTGGGAGCCTGTTTATTTCCAAATATAATACATTTAGTTTTCCCAGGGTTGAGTGACAACTTATTAGCGTCAAACCAAACCTTAAATTTTTCCAGTTCTTTCTCCACTATGTCCAGAAGCTGTTCAAGATTTTCACCGCTACAGAACACAGTTGTATCATCCGCGAAAAGGACAGATCTCAGTGAACTCGACACCCAACTTATATCATTTATATAGATTATAAACAACAAAGGACCCAGCACTGAGCCCTGCGGCACCCCACATGTGACATCCCTGAGTTCAGAATTTGTATTATTGAATTGAACATACTGAAATCTGCCTTGTAAATAACTAGCTATCCATTCATATGCCAGACCTCTGATTCCATATTTCTGCAGTTTAATTAATAGTATTCCATGGTTAATTGTGTCAAACGCTTTCTGTAAATAAAAAAAAACACCTATTGTGTATTGTTTATTGTCAATTGCAGTTGCTATACTTTCCACAAAGTCCATCAAAGCATGTGATGTAGTTCGAGACCTTCTGAATCCATATTGTTCTTCACAAATGATGTTATGCTTCAGTAAATAATCATTTAATCTTTTAGCAAATATTTTTTCCAAAATTTTGGAAAATTGTGGCAGGAGTGATATAGGTCTATAATTAGAAAATGTGTGTTTGTCACCAGTTTTAAACAGAGGAATTACTTTGGCTATTTTTATTTGAGAAGGAAATTTACCAGTACTTAGTGACATATTGCAAATATAATTGAACGGTTTTACTATACAATCAATAACTTTTTTTAATAAAGCCATATCCAAATTATTAAAATCAGTCGATTTCTTACTTTTTGAACCATGAACCAGATCAAGTATTTCCCTTTCATGAGTACCACCAATGAACATTGAAACAGATTTGTTAAACGTTGAATTATTTACCCAGAAGTTATTAGTTGATGAGTCAATTTTACTGGCAAGATTTTTACCCACATTAACGAAGTATTCATTAAAGTGTTCAGCAATAGACTCGTTGTTATCAATCGTGATGTAGTTGTTACTCTGAAAAAATAAAGGATAATCTCTAGTTACTCTATTCTTTTTTACTATTTCATTTAATATGTTCCATGTGTTTTTGATGTTATTTCTATTTTTGACAAGTAACTCATTATAATATATTTTTTTACTGAGTCTCATGATATTGATTAACTTATTTTTATATGTTTTATACTTACTTTCAGCTTCCTTAGTTCGTAGTTTTATGAAATGTTTATATAGTACGTTTTTCTTGTTACATGCCCTCTGAAGCCCCTTAGTTATCCATGGTTTGTTGCTATATTGATTTCTATATATTTTGTCAACAAATGGACAGTGTTTATTATACAAACTGGAAAAAAAATGGAGATGAAAGCATCATATGACCTGTCAACATCATCAACAAAAAAATCTGACCAATTCTGACTTGATAAATCCTCCCTTAAATTATCAATTGTTTCAGGTGTTACTTTTCTACTCATGAATTTGATATTGCTTCGATACATACAACAACCCTCCAATGCAAAGACTGAGAAAACTGGCAAGTGATCACTGATATCACTGACCAGTAGTCCCCCACTAAGATTACCGGATATAACGTTAGTTAAAATATTGTCAATGAGAGTTGTTGAGTCCATAGTTATTCTGCTAGGATGAATGATGATTGGAAACAGTCCTAAACAGTACAAGGTGTTTATAAATGAAGTGATTTGTGGATGATTGTGAGGGTTTAAAAAATCTATATTGAAATCTCCACAGACCAATAAATGCTTATTTCTGTTGATTTTGTTGTACATTCCTAAGATAATGTCTTCAAAGGTGTCAATATTTGTCCCAGGAGCTCTGTAAATACAACTAACAACTATGTTTTTGGAGTTTAGAGATGTAATTTCTATGGTAACACATTCCATGATGTTGTCCACTGTAAATGACATGTTGTTAATGAGTTTACAGTTATAATCTGACCTTACAAACAATGCAACACCTCCGCCCCTTCTCGTCTGCCTGTTAACCAGGAACAATTCATAACCATCAACCTATACCAGATCTTTATTATCCTCATTTAACCATGTTTCTGAAATTGCAATAACTGAAAAACGTTTTTTGGATGTTTTCAAACAATCATTAATAGTGGACAGATTACGAGAAAGACTTCTGCTGTTGAAATGTATAATTGAAAAATCTTCATCATTGATTTTATAATTTTTGAATTGTTCTGTAAAATATTTGCACTGTCTCACAATATTCTCACTGAAAAAGGTATCAGGATCATTTTCAGATTCGAAGGGGTGGTTAGCAGAGTTATTATAATTAAATGTATCTAGACAGAGCTCCTGGGCAGAAATAAACGGATCATTATCCTTAGTCATTATGTCTCTCTTGTCTCCGGGTGTAGATGATGTGGATGAGTGGGTTGCTCCAGTCTGCATCATGGTGCTGTGATGTGTTTGAGTCCTCATACCTATTGTTCACATTTGTCCAGCTCCTCGATGTTCCTTATTGCCATAACCTTTGCTTGTTCTGGTGATCCGTTCAGTTTGATGAATATTTTACAGTTTGAAGTCCATGTGTGCTGGATTTTTCCCTGTTTCTTTAAGAAGCGTGCTTTCCTGGCGATGTCGGCATTCCGTTTGGTGAGATGTTCATTGATGAATACGTTTGTCCCTTTCAGTTTTCTTCCTTGTTTTAACAGTGCTGTTTTGTGTTTTCTGTTGATGAATCTCATGATGACGGTTCGTTTATCACTGTCATTTGTCCGGGGCAGAGGGTGGCACGCTTCAATGTTATTTAAATCCATTTCTATACCTTTAGATAGGAGGAAATCAACAACCTGTTTTTCCACAGAGCTGACCTCCTGTTCACTGGGCTCCCCTCCGCTCTCATCTGTTACCGCCCGTGCGTAGGACCGTGGTTTGATGTGAAGACCGGTGATGATGACGTCGTTGATTCTGGTGTACTGCTCCAGTTCAGCCACTCTATTTTCCAGCTGCACCAGATGCCGGTCTTTCTCGGCGTTCTGGAGCCGTAATGCCTTCACTTCCTCCACCAGATCCATGATTGATTTCTATGGCTGCTTCACAACAGAAATCTCCTCTGATAGAAAGTCCAGAGATTTTTTAATATCGTCACCTTCCTCCGCTGTCAGAACCTTCTTAGGCCCCATGGTCGGCTTATGGGGAGCTTGACGATCGCCGATGTTAACAGTCGGCGTTGTTTGTCACCGGGATGGATCTGCACTGCGCTGGTGCCGCGCGGCCTTGGTGTTTCCGCGCTGATGGATCCGCGGTGGCTGCACGAGGCCTCGGGGAAGCGGCACTCGTGACGCGCGGCTTTAATGACGCAGCGCGCGGCCTCTGTGAATTCACCACGTTGGCGGGCCTCGGACGTTGTTGCTGTCCAGTCGCAGGACTAAGTTGCCGGTTGAGGTGGTATTCCCACTGTCCGGATTGGCAAACACCGGCGTGGCAGATGGCAACTACGATGTAGATGTGATACAGTTTGATTACAGATGTTCTGTATGTGTATTTTAGACAGGAAAGTCTCCATTTGGCATAAACTTTTTTCTACAATATTATGCCTGATAAAATTTGACAAAAGATATAGAAGTAAAATTTTATTTTATTTAGAAATCTTTTTCCCCCATCCCATGTGGGTCTACAGCTTTTCAGATAAAGATTAGCAATCATTTGCTTTGAATAAAATGCAAAGAATTAGCAATCACAAGAAACTGACTTACAAATGATAAAATATGTACAGAAACTTTATTTTCAGTGATTTTCAGTGATAATTTGATTTGACGTTTTGTTTGGCCTATATAGGTCGGTCCGCAGGGTCACTGTTACTACAAATATTTGCGCACACCAGCAGCTGAAAGACAGAGTGTGCGCTGTGACAGCCCATCGAACCCTCTCGTGGCAGGTGTCGGCCAAATTCCAGCTGACACACATGAACATCTAACGCCGTTTGCTTGGCACTTAGAAAATGTATGGCCATTTTTTACTATCATCACGAAAACAATCAGCAGACAATCACTGTTGAGCTGGATGTGAAATTTGTCTCAGTGCCCCCACAGCTGTGGAGTTACAAAAAGCCACACACGTGGTGCATGTGTCTCCCACATGTGCACGTGTCGCGCTCCCCCTTCCACTCCCTCCATCTGGCATGCTGGGGAGGGGGGCAGACTTGCAAATGCTTATATGTATGTACAGATCTGATCACATGGGGGCCAGAGACAGCGAGGTCTGATCGCACACAGCATGGGGAGGGGCCTGTCAGCTGCTCACAGCACACTGACAGCTGGATGACGGCTCAGTGCACACATTAAAAACACAGACACCACCGCCAGGACAGCTATATAAATAATTATGACAATACTTACATACGCAATCACATAACAAATAACGAAAATGAATGACCACACAACAGAGTGGCATGTTGGTCTTGGCACTGAATGGACGGGGAGGGGCATGTCCACTTATGTCCACAGCTGTAAAGATCTCTGCTCCTGGACGTCCCACCTTGAGAACACGTTCCGTGTTTGGAAGGACATGAACTTACAACATTCCTCCGTGAGGCATGTGTCTCTGCCTACTGTCCTCATGTGGAAATATATTAAACATCTTTCACCTTTGCACAGGGCTGCATCGGTTGCGCACAGTGCACATCCTTCATGTCCTTGTTGATTTCAGGCATTTTTCTGCATGGATTACAGGCCAGCGATGGTAGTGCATTGGTAAAGTTTCCAGCTGGTAATCAGAGCTTCCAGGTTCAAATCCTGTGAGTGGTATTTTTTTTTATTTATCCAGGGTTATTTCACCACAGGTTCTGTATTGTATCCCCTTTTATGTATTATTTATATCAACCCAGTGATATTCACTAATTATACAGCTGTTTTTATTTTATTGTTCTCCACATCAGTGGTGCCATGTGGTGCAACTGCTTGCACTGTGTTCCCTTGTGCATAAAACTGTTGCAGCAGCATTGTGCATGCCTGCCCGTCCGCGCAATGTTTTCATGGTTCATTCAAACGAGCTGTTCTGCCGTGAGTCGCCTTGAGTTGTATTTATTCATACTATGTGTGAAGGGGCCCTTAATAAGGTCTTACAACATTGTGGGAAAAATAAACTCTTGTACCTTGTTTGAGGAATTAATTCAAAAAGCATAATTTCTGCTGTCAGTGTGCTGCCAAAAATTCATGACTAAAATAGTTGCTGAAGAATGAAGCCAAGTTTACAAAAGAAAAGGACTCAACAAAGCAAAACATTAGGTACTGTCTGTTTGATTAAGTCATCAAAAATAGTAAAAAAATCCAACACCAATACAATTTTTGCTTGATTTATTTCAGGCACAGGCAATGAACTTCTTTTATGGTTATCGAGGCAGTGCAAATTCCCAGTGGAGGTGGAGACAGAGATGAATTGCTCTGACAGAAGGAATCCTCTTGACACATTGACAGCAGAAGTAATGAATGATGAGCTGTCATTACCTTGTTTATGGTAAACTGTGTGTCTATGTGTGTGTGTGTGTGTGTGTGTGTGTGTGTGTGTGTATACATTTATATAGCGCTAAATCACCACAAAGCTGCCTCAGTGCACTCCACACAAGTAAGGTCTGTTCTTACCAACTGCTAGAGCAAGCACGCAGGTGACAGTGGTAAGGACAAATGATGATATTGAGGAAGAAACCTCAAGCAGACCAGACTCAGAGGAGTGACCCACTGCTTAAGCCACTCTAACACTTACAAAGGTTTGACAAAGTTTTACAGAGCTGAAGAAACAGAAAACAGGAATTTAAAACCACATCTGCTGCATCAGCCTCACTTGAACCCTGCCTGATATCATGGGATTTTACCACTTATGGGGACACCCGCTGTCATGCACGCCTTGCATGGCAGCACCCTGACATAAGTGTGTATGAGTGAAAGTGAGATGTCACTGTAACGCTCTTTGAATGTAACAGCAATATACGAGGTCTGTTAGAAAAGTAACGGACCTTTTTATTTTATGCAAAAAATATATGGATTTGATTCATATGTTTTTACGTCAGCAAAGCTTGAACCTTCGTGCACATGCGTGAGTTTTTTCACACCTGTCGGTTGTGTCATTCGCCTGTGGGCAGGCTTTGAGTGAGCACTGGCCCACTCCTCTCGTCGTTTTTTCATTGCGAGGAAATGGCGGAATGATTTGGGCTTTGCTCCATCAGAATTTTTTCAGAAACTGTTAGAGACAGGCAGCTGGAAACCATTCGGAAAATTCATTTGGCTTTCGGTGAAAATTTTTTGGGCTTCACAGAGATTAAGGTGTGTTACTACCGCTTTAAGGACGGCCCACAATGGCGTACGGCGTGCCGCGCTCCGAGCTGCGATCGACAGGCGGATCATTTCTTAACAGATGGCTGTATAGCTCCGGGACCATCATGTGCAATTTCTCTGGTTATCACAAGAGCTGGACATCAGCCATTTTCCAGCAGATTTCACTTTTAACAGGAAAGTCTCCATTTGGCATAAACTTTTTTCTACAATATTATGCCTGATAAAATTTGACAAAAGATATAGAAGTAAAATGTTATTTTATTTAGAAATCTTTTTCCCCCATCCCATGTGGGTCTACAGCTTTTCAGATAAAGATTAGCAATCATTTGCTTTGAATAAAATGCGAAGAATTAGCAATCACAAGAAACTGACTTACAAATGATAAAATATGTACAGAAACTTTATTTTCAGTGATTTTCAGTGATAATTTGATTTGACGTTTTGTTTGGCCTATATAGGTCGGTCCGCAGGGTCACTGTTACTACAAATATTTGCGCACACCAGCAGCTGAAAGACAGAGTGTGCGCTGTGACAGCCCATCGAACCCTCTCGTGGCAGGTGTCGGCCAAATTCCAGCTGACACACATGAACATCTAACGCCGTTTGCTTGGCACTTAGAAAATGTATGGCCATTTTTTACTATCATCACGAAAACAATCAGCAGACAATCACTGTTGAGCTGGATGTGAAATTTGTCTCAGTGCCCCCACAGCTGTGGAGTTACAAAAAGCCACACACGTGGTGCATGTGTCTCCCACATGTGCACGTGTCGCGCTCCCCCTTCCACTCCCTCCATCTGGCATGCTGGGGAGGGGGGCAGACTTGCAAATGCTTATATGTATGTACAGATCTGATCACATGGGGGCCAGAGACAGCGAGGTCTGATCGCACACAGCATGGGGAGGGGCCTGTCAGCTGCTCACAGCACACTGACAGCTGGATGACGGCTCAGTGCACACATTAAAAACACAGACACCACCGCCAGGACAGCTATATAAATAATTATGACAATACTTACATACGCAATCACATAACAAATAACGAAAATGAATGACCACACAACAGAGTGGCATGTTGGTCTTGGCACTGAATGGACGGGGAGGGGCATGTCCACTTATGTCCACAGCTGTAAAGATCTCTGCTCCTGGACGTCCCACCTTGAGAACACGTTCCGTGTTTGGAAGGACATGAACTTACAACATTCCTCCGTGAGGCATGTGTCTCTGCCTACTGTCCTCATGTGGAAATATATGAAACATCTTTCACCTTTGCACAGGGCTGCATCGGTTGCGCACAGTGCACATCCTTCATGTCCTTGTTGATTTCAGGCATTTTTCTGCATGGATTACAGGCCAGCGATGGTAGTGCATTGGTAAAGTTTCCAGCTGGTAATCAGAGCTTCCAGGTTCAAATCCTGTGAGTGGTATTTTTTTTTATTTATCCAGGGTTATTTCACCACAGGTTCTGTATTGTATCCCCTTTTATGTATTATTTATATCAACCCAGTGATATTCACTAATTATACAGCTGTTTTTATTTTATTGTTCTCCACATCAGTGGTGCCATGTGGTGCAACTGCTTGCACTGTGTTCCCTTGTGCATAAAACTGTTGCAGCAGCATTGTGCATGCCTGCCCGTCCGCGCAATGTTTTCATGGTTCATTCAAACGAGCTGTTCTGCCGTGAGTCGCCTTGAGTTGTATTTATTCATACTATGTGTGAAGGGGCCCTTAATAAGGTCTTACAACATTGTGGGAAAAATAAACTCTTGTACCTTGTTTGAGGAATTAATTCAAAAAGCATAATTTCTGCTGTCAGTGTGCTGCCAAAAATTCATGACTAAAATAGTTGCTGAAGAATGAAGCCAAGTTTACAAAAGAAAAGGACTCAACAAAGCAAAACATTAGGTACTGTCTGTTTGATTAAGTCATCAAAAATAGTAAAAAAATCCAACACCAATACAATTTTTGCTTGATTTATTTCAGGCACAGGCAATGAACTTCTTTTATGGTTATCGAGGCAGTGCAAATTCCCAGTGGAGGTGGAGACAGAGATGAATTGCTCTGACAGAAGGAATCCTCTTGACACATTGACAGCAGAAGTAATGAATGATGAGCTGTCATTACCTTGTTTATGGTAAACTGTGTGTCTATGTGTGTGTGTGTGTGTGTGTGTGTGTGTGTATACATTTATATAGCGCTAAATCACCACAAAGCTGCCTCAGTGCACTCCACACAAGTAAGGTCTGTTCTTACCAACTGCTAGAGCAAGCACGCAGGTGACAGTGGTAAGGACAAATGATGATATTGAGGAAGAAACCTCAAGCAGACCAGACTCAGAGGAGTGACCCACTGCTTAAGCCACTCTAACACTTACAAAGGTTTGACAAAGTTTTACAGAGCTGAAGAAACAGAAAACAGGAATTTAAAACCACATCTGCTGCATCAGCCTCACTTGAACCCTGCCTGATATCATGGGATTTTACCACTTATGGGGACACCCGCTGTCATGCACGCCTTGCATGGCAGCACCCTGACATAAGTGTGTATGAGTGAAAGTGAGATGTCACTGTAACGCTCTTTGAATGTAACAGCAATATACGAGGTCTGTTAGAAAAGTAACGGACCTTTTTATTTTATGCAAAAAATATATGGATTTGATTCATATGTTTTTACGTCAGCAAAGCTTGAACCTTCGTGCACATGCGTGAGTTTTTTCACACCTGTCGGTTGTGTCATTCGCCTGTGGGCAGGCTTTGAGTGAGCACTGGCCCACTCCTCTCGTCGTTTTTTCATTGCGAGGAAATGGCGGAATGATTTGGGCTTTGCTCCATCAGAATTTTTTCAGAAACTGTTAGAGACAGGCAGCTGGAAACCATTCGGAAAATTCATTTGGCTTTCGGTGAAAATTTTTTGGGCTTCACAGAGATTAAGGTGTGTTACTACCGCTTTAAGGACGGTCCACAATGGCGTACGGCGTGCCGCACGGCGTGCCGCACGGCGTGCCGCGCTCCGAGCTGCGATCGACAGGCAGATCATTTCTTAACAGATGGCTGTATAGCTCCGGGACCATCATGTGCAATTTCTCTGGTTATCACAAGAGCTGGACATCAGCCATTTTCCAGCAGATTTCACTTTTAACAAGAGATTTTGTCATGGAAAGCCGCGCAGAGGCTTCGCGCGTCACGACGGATTCGCTGATGGAGCGAGACAAAGAACACCTCTGTTTTGGAGTGTCAGAGGACAAGTTGGGACATGCCCAGCTCTCCACAATTTCTCTTATACTCACTCGACTGGTAAGCCACTAAAAGCCGAGATAGGCATGTCCCAACTTGTCCTCTGACACTCCAAAACGGAGGTGTTCTTTGTCTCGCTCCATCAGCGAATCCGTCGTGACGCACGAATCCGTCGTGACGCGCGAAGCCTCCGCGCGGCTTTCCATGACAAAATCTCTTGTTAAAAGTGAAATCTGCCGGAAAATGGTTGATGTCCAGCTCTTGTGATAACCAGAGAAATTGCACACGATGGTCCCGGAGCCATACAGCCATCCGTTTAGAAATGAAATGGTCGTTTCTGCCTGTCGATCACGGCAATAACAAGTGGAGCAGAGCTGACCTAAACCTTTAAACATATAAGGGGAAAAGATGAGCATATTTGGAGACTGACCTAGTTTTAGGTGTTGAGCCAGAATGTTTTTTTTTCACTTGTGATTTAGAGAAAATATATTTTTGACTTTTTTTTGGCAGTTTTTCAAAGAGTAATGCATGGATCTCAGTGACAAAAAATCAGGCATGTAGAATGTCAGTGAACATGTTTAAAATCAAGATGAAACAACAACACGAGATTTCACCAGTGTTGCAATATTCCAGATTTACTCTGCAGCATTATATGAAAATCTGTTGTCCTCATCTGCATGCTTGGGAGCTGTAAAATTATGAGAAAAGCCATAGACATGGCAGAACATGTAAACTCCTCAGTAAGTCAGTTTCACCTCCAGAACATTTGTTCCTTGAGGGAACTGGATCAACCATTTTCAAAGCTGTGCACACCATTAATTTAATAAATTTTATATAATTCTGCAACACATCAATCATTCATATATGTAGTAATTGATAAAGTATTTTAGAACTGCCACGATGTGGTTTTAAAACCCCCCACAATCATGTAAATCAATGAATATTTGTCAAAAGTTGTTATAGCCACAGTTTATGCAATGAATGATTTATTCCACTTATTTTTATTGCACTTTGCAATTTAAAATGAAGTGCAATATTGCACTTCATTTTAAATTGCAAATTCTTCATTTTTGAGTCTTTTCTGTGTGCACCAATAACTCATTGAAATGTGTAATGGACTTGCCAATAAAACATGAGCATTGATTGGAGCACATACACACAGATAGTTGGATCAATTTAGTGCGAGGTAATTGGCTTCCACTGCCTCTTTATTGAGCTGAGACTACGAAGGACTTAATCTGGAAAAAAATGCCAGAGGGATACATTCAGATTAACACGATGATCAAAACACACAAACACACACACGAGCTAAAGTGATGAAAACATAACATAAATGTGCACAAGAGGACCTGCTTGACAAACAATGCACACATGGCACTGATATCAAAATAATCTGCAATGGTGAAATGTATTCTGCATTCACATGTTGACAACATTGTTGTAATAAAGGTGCTGCAGGCAAGATATGAAACCTCAAGGTAAAGGTATCAGTTAGGGAAAAAATTAAAAACTAAATAATAATAATGTAAATAGATCATGCAAAACAAATGTCTGCACAAAAATAGACAAAAAGCGACTTTTATATCCAAAGATGTGGTACAATACAGTTTTTTTTTTTCTATTGTAAAAACACACTGGTTACTACTGAAGCTATTTTTTCAAAACTCTTCACACAGTCTGCATTACAAACATGCATCTCAGCTACACAGTTCAACCAACAAAACACATCATACTTGTCTAGGCATAAGCTTATTCATCCACAGTGGCAACAAGTCTCATTCAGGAAGTACACACTGTCCTCCGAGCACACTGAACTACAAAATACTAACAGAGAGCATGACATAAAATAAATCTGATCTTTAAAGTTTGAATGATTTTCTTTCCAAGATAAGATCCAAGATCAGCATTTTATTGTAGAATAAGATTGTTACACTTTACAAATTATTATATACTGTAAAAAATAATCTGTCATGTGGCTGGTTATTTCAAGTGTGGGTTTTTGTGTTTTCTTTGTATACATGTTTAGATTTTTCTTTATGTTTAGGGGTTTGCTCCATAAAACATGATTAGCAAATAAGTCAGGCTTATTTTGTTAGTCTGTCTGGAAAATAAAACAGACTAACAAAATAAACCTGGTTATTTTGGTAATCCAATTTTATGGAATGAGCCCATGGCAGCTTTTGTCTGCTTTGTGTTTGTCTGACTGCATGCTCTTGTGTTGTGTTTGGGGTTGGGTCTGGGTGTGTCTTGTCCCTTTTGTTTGCCTCGCCCACTTCCTGGTTTTTCTCCCACACCTGTGTCTCATTTTCCCTAATCACACCTGTTATTTAAACACTCTGTTCTCCCTTCTCCGTTTGCCAATTTGTTGCTCCTCGTGTTTTTGTTCCAGCCATTTTATCTAAAACATTGTATCTAAAACATTGTCTTAAAATGTTCTGTTGTGTGTTGTTAAAAAAAAAAAAAATATATATATATATATATATATATATATATATATATATATATATATATATATATATATATATATATATATATATATATATATATAGTTCACGACTGACTTTTCTTTAAAAATGAAATAAATAATTATCTGCCCTGATACAAAACATCTGGGGCACATGTGTCAAACATCGTCCTAAACATTCTGTTGTGACTTTAGGAAAACATACATGAGAAATCTTACTGAAACATTCTGAATACATTTTAAGATGTTTCATAAAATGATTTCACGTTTTCAAAATGCATTTCATAGACAGAACCTTTCTAAAACCAAAGCAAAACATTTTGGTAAAAAATCTATATATAGAAATTAAAAATGTTTAATTTTTACTTCATGACTGTGATAAAAAAAAAAAAAAATCAAGAAAATACTTCTCTGCCCTGATACAAAACAGTATGACTGTTTCAAAACATCTGGAAACATCCATCAAAAATTGTCCTAAAACATTCTGTTGTGACCTTAGGAAAACATACATGAGATTGTATTGCAGCATTCTGAATACATCTTGTTAAGAGGTTTCAGAGAGTCTGCATTTTACTCATTCATCACTCATCTTCAACTGCTTATCCAGGATTGGGTCGTGGGGGCAACAGTTCAAAATTGACCACCTCCAACTGGGGGATCCAGAGGCTTTCCCAGGTCAGTGTGGAGATATAATCTCTCTACCTAGTTCTGCGTCCTCCCCGGGGTCTCCTCCCAGATGGACATGCCTGGAACACCTCCCTAGTGAGGCGACCAAGGGGGCATCATTACCAGATGCCCGAACCACCTCAGCTGGCTCCTTTCAACACCAAGGAACAGCAGCTCTATTCCAAGCTCCCCACAGATGACCAAGCTTCTCACCCTATCTCTAAGGGAGACACCAGCCACTCTCCTAAGGAAGCTCATTTTGGCTGCTTGTACCCATGATCTAGTTCTTTCAGCCAACCCTCATGACCACAGGTAAGAGTAGGAATGAAGATTGACCAGTAGATCGAGAGCTTCACCCTTTGGCTCATCTCCCTTTTCACAACAGTACGGTAGAGCGAATGCAATACCGCCCCTGCTGCACCGATTCTCCGACCAATCTCACGCTCCATTGTCCCCTCACTTGTGAACAAGACCCTGAGGTACTTGAACTCCTTCACATGGGGCAAGACGGCATTCCCTATCCGGACTAGGCAATCTATTGGTTTCCTGCTGAGAACCATGGCCTCAGATTTAGGGGTGCAGGTCAACTAACCCGACAACCGGCTCTGAAATTGGCCAGTTACTGGCCTCTCTCTTCTAGCCTGTGATTGGTTGGTGGCCTAGACACTGACATCAGTCCATGCCTCAGCCTCACATTGATGTGGCACGAGCACTGCTCTCCTATTGGTCGTTTAGGAGAGGGAATTCCAGTGCTGCTTTCCTATTGGCCATTTAGGAGTGGGAAATCTCACTCCAAATTGGAGGCCAATATCTGGCCCAATTCATAGCTGGGCCGGTTGTTGGGCTACAGATCATCATTCCATCCGCTCCGCACTCAGCTGCGAACCAATCCAGTGACTGTTGAATGTCACAGGCTGATGAAGCCAACAGGACCGCATCATCTGCAAAAAGCAGTGATGAGACCCTGAGCCCACCAAACTGGAAACCCTCCTCCTCCGACTACACCTCGATATCCTGTCCATGAATATCACAAACAGGATTGATGACAAGGCACAGCCCTGGTGGAGGCCAACACCCACTGTAAACGAGTCCGACTTACTGCCAAGCACCCCAACACAGCTCTCGCTTTGTGAGTACAGAGATTGGTTGGCCCTGAGAAGGGACCCCTGCACTCCATACTCCTGCAGCACCTCCCACAGTATCTCCCGGGTACCCAATCATACACCTTCTCCTTCTTCTTTGTCTTTCGGTTGTTCCCGTTAGGGGTCGCCACAGCAGATCAGTCGTTTCCAACTCACCCTGTCCTCTGTATCTTCCTCTGTCACACCAACCACCTGCATGTCCACAAAAATCTCCAAGTCCACAAAACACATGTAGTCTGGGTGGGCATACTCCCAGGCAACCTCCAGGAGCCTTGTGAGAGTAAAGAGTTGGTTCCACGACCAGGACGGAACCCTCATTGTTCCTCTTCATTCTGATGTTCGACTATCTATACGTCAATGTTTTCAAAACGCATTTTGTAGAAAAACTTTTCTAATACCAAAGCAAAACATTTTGGATACCTGTTGCTTTGCCAGAAATTTTCAGTATTGATGCAACTGTTGAGTGTTGCAAATTTGGTTGCACCATTAACCCGGCCTCTCTCAAAGAGAGTCCAAGATTCACCATGTGATCAATAATTGTGACCCTTATCTCATTAGAGAACACAGCTCTTGGTCTTCCTCTACTTCTTCTTGTCCCTCTCACTGCCACTCTTCTCGCCACCAATCTGTCCTCTTTGATTCATATTTGCAATAAATACATAAATAAATTCAGAAGCCACCCCTTTTATCTGCTTGCTATATTAGCGTGGCCTAAAACAGGTTACCTGGGTGGGTTTTCAACTGCAAACTGTACTCAGTTGTGTTCGGAATTATTATTAATGTATTTTACTGTACAGTAATTATCAATATGTTGACATTATTTTCTATAGATTTCAATGTGGCTCCAGCAGAAATGCACATTATTTTCCTATCATTCTGTTTTGACTGTGTTTTTGCCTGTTTTGACCAATGCATTTTGGTATTTGAAAAAAGAAAAATACGTTTAAATTTAATCAAAGTCACAGCAATAGGGTTAGGGCAACAATCAGGCCTGGGCACTGCAAGAACGTCTCTTACAGACAAGATCCACTCTTACAGAACCCAGAACAATGGATACAAGCAGTTTTTATACAAGATTACATATGCGTAACAGAGGCGGACTTTATTTCACAAAATCCTTCTCTTATTGGCCTCCGTGGGCATTCAAGGGAGGTCCATCCCCCTGCCCCAAGCCCGCGCAATAATGGGAGACATATGATTTATAATTGTAACCTAACGCTCTTTATCCTAAGTGGTACAAACTGGTTAAATCCAGTTCTACATGCACATACCAAAAAAGAACAAAGGAAAGTGAGAATAAGAATGAAACAAAAGTATAACCCTAAATAAAATAACTACCTTAATACCAAAACAAGTACAGAAAACAAATAAAGAAAACCATAATTGAACACAAATACGAGGTCTCTTAGATAATAAACCGACCCTTTTATTTTTTTTTTTAACTATATGGATTTGAATGACATGCGATTACACCAATCATGCTTGAACCCTCGTGCGCATGCGTGAGTTTTTTCACGCGTGTCGGTGACGTCATTTCCCTGTGGGCAGGCCTTGAGTGAGATGTGGTCCCGCCCTCTCGGCTGAATTCCTTTGTTTCACACGCTGCTCGAGACGGCGCGCATTGCTTTATCAAAAATTTTTCTGGACCTGTGAGGAATATCTGAGTGGACACTATTCGAGAAATTAAGATGGTTTTCTGTGAAAAGTTTAACGGCTGATGAGAGATTATGGGGTGTTTCTGTCGGTGTAAGGACTTCCCACGGAGCGGGACGTCCTGCAGCGCTTCCAGGTGCTGTCGTCGGTCTGTTTCGAGCTTAAAACATCCTAATTTAAGGCTTAATTCACCCAGGACATCGTGAGAGAACAGAGAAGATTCAGAAGAGGCCAGCATGAGGAATTTATGCGGACATTCCACTGTTTAAGGACATTTTTTTAATGAAAGACGTACGCGCAAATTCGCCGAGTCGTTTCCGTGACGACTCGGCAAATCTGTGTGCGCCGCGACAGGAAAAACACCTCCGTGTTGAAAACCATTTGTAGAATTCAGGCGGCTTTTAATGGCTTTCAACAAGTGAGTAACTGAGAAATTGTTTAACAGCTTGGGCATGTTCCAACTTGCCCGTTAAGATTTCCAACGGAGGTGTTTTTCCTGCCGCGACCCCCCGCGGTCGGGTCCGGCCCGACATGCGACTCTGCCCGCACGTTCTTTCATTACAAAATGACCGTTAACAATGGAATGTCCGAATAAACTCCTCATGCCGACTTCTTCTGAAAGTTCTCTGTTCTCTGACGACTTACTGCGTCAACAGAGCCTGAAATGTGGAAGTTTTCAACTTGAAACGGCGAGACGCTGCCGCCTCGAAGCGCAGATTGCCGTCAGGCGCCGTGGACTGTCCTTAAAGCGACACTACCAGACCAAAATCTCTCATCAGCCGTTAAAATTTTTACCGAAAACCAGCTGAATTTATTGAATGGTGTCCACTCAGTTGTGCCTTACAGTTTTGAAAAAATTTTTATCAAACAAAGCAACAGTCTCTGAGCCATTCCTAAACAATGAAAAAAATCGACGAGCGGGTGGACGACTCCTCACTCAAAGACTGCCCACAGGCGAATGACGTAACCGACAGGCGTGAAAAAACTCTCGCATGCCCACGAGGGTTCAAGCATGTCTGATGTAATCACACGTGATTCAAATCCATATGGTTTTTGAAAAAATAATAAGGTCGGATACTTTTCTAATAGACCTCGTATATCTAACAGTAAGTTAATGTTTTGCAGGTGATGGAAGAGTTCATGCATTTTGGTAACTGTGGTGACTGAATGCATTTTGTGTGAAAGCAGTGAAAAGTGTTTCACAGTTTGCTCCATGTAGACTTCTGTTTTGCTGACTGCGTGGAGTTTTGACAGTCTGACTTCAGTCCTGACCATTGCTTGTTAGCAACTGAAAAAAAAAAAGAAAAAAAAAACTGAGAGCAAGTAACCAAGAACTCCAGTTGTTTCCAGTAAAAGTAATATTTTGTATTGTACAGCTTATTTATATTTGTAAATAGAGGCTGCACGGTTTTTGCGTATTTCTGCCTTTTATGTGAAAATTGCAATGCATTCTGGGAGAAAGGTCAACACACCCCACAATATCTAATCATGTTACTCTGCACTTTTGTTTATCTGGTGTGTGTTTAAGGTGATCTAATGATGTTAATGGTTCCAAGACAGCATGGTTTTCTTCTGTGAAGCTGCAGAATGTGCATCTCATACAAGCAAATCAAAAAAATGTCCCCGTGGATGTCAAGTGTCAGCTTCTCCATTTATGTTTAGGCTCCTCATGATCAAATAACTCCCAAGATCTTCTGTCATCTCCCTGTTCTACAAATTCTCATAACTCTTTCTTGTTTTTATTGCATGTGATGGACACCAGCAGGAGCTGCTGTAGCAGTCGCAATAGTAGTAGCAACAGAACCTCACTCCTCAACAACGAACTGGACTGTTTGGCCACAGGGCCAGAGAGTCCAGGTTTTAACCTTCTGGTTGTAGTGTCCACCTCCCAAGGGGAGCAAGTGGTTTGGAGTCCATGAAATGGATGCAAAAACATTAAACGTGTTTAATTTTTTCACGGCCCTTCGGCACAGAGCACTGGACGCAAGTCTACGCAACACTCCACTACTGTATGTAAGTCTATGCAACACTGTGCTACTGTACACCATGCCTCCCCAATTGTCTACAACCGTACGCCAGTCCAGCAAAAGATCCTTTTAGTTTTTTTTTTTCTTTTTTTTTTAATCAGTACGTACCTGGATTGCTAGATTTTATTCATCCTACTGAACTTTGCTGACAGTGAAGCTTCAAAACCAAAGAAGAAGAGGCGGGCCGGTTACTTCATTAGTTACTTCATCCAAACCATCAACATGCTTATTAGACCCCATTCCTGCCAGGCTGCTCAAGGAAGTCCTACCATTATTTAATGCTTCAATCTTAAATATGATCAATCTATCTTTGTTAGTTGGTTATGTACCACAGGCCTTTAAGGTGGCAGTAATTAAACCATTACTTAAAAAGCCATCACTTGACCCAGCTATCTTAGCTAATTATAGGCCTTCCTTTTCTCTCAAAGATTCTTGAGAGGGTAGTTGTAAAACAGCTAACTGATCACCTGCAGAGGAATGGTCTATTTGAAGAGTTTCAGTCAGGTTTTAGAATTCATCATAGTACAGAAACAGCATTAGTGAAGGTTACAAATGATCTTCTTATGGCTTCGGACAGTGGACTTATCTCTGTGCTTGTTCTGTTGGACCTCAGTGCTGCTTTTGATACTGTTGACCATAAAATTTTATTACAGAGATTAGAGCATGTCATAGGTATTAAAGGCATTGCGCTGCGGTGGTTTGAATCATATTTGTCTAATAGATTACAGTTTGTTCATGTAAATGGGGAATCTTCTTCACAGACTAAAGTTAATTATGGAGTTCCACAAGGTTCTGTGCTAGGACCAATTTTATTCACTTTATACATGCTTCCCTTGGGCAGTATTATTAGACGGTATTGCTTAAATTTTCATTGTTACGCAGATGATACCCAGCTTTATCTATCCATGAAGCCAGAGGATACGCACCAATTAGCTAAACTGCAGGATTGTCTTACAGACATAAAGACATGGATGACCTCTAATTTCCTGCTTTTAAACTCAGATAAAACTGAAGTTATTGTACTTGGCCCCACAAATCTTAGAAGCATGGTGTCTAACCAGATCGTTACTCTGGATGGCATTTCCCTGATCTCTAGTAATACTGTGAGAAATCTTGGAGTCATTTTTGATCAGGATATGTCATTCAAAGCGCATATTAAACAAATATGTAGGACTGCCTTTTTGCATTTACGCAATATCTCTAAAATCAGAAAGGTCTTGTCTCAGAGTGATGCTGAAAAACTAATTCATGCATTTATTTCCTCTAGGCTGGACTATTGTAATTCATTATTATCAGGTTGTCCTAAAAGTTCCCTAAAAAGCCTTCAGTTGGTTCAGAATGCTGCAGCTAGAGTACTGACGGGGACTAGCAGGAGAGAGCATATCTCACCCGTGTTGGCCTCCCTTCATTGGCTTCCTGTTAATGCTAGAATAGAATTTAAAATTCTTCTTCTTACTTATAAGGTTTTGAATAATCAGGTCCCATCTTATCTTAGGGACCTCGTAGTACCATATTACCCCATTAGAGCGCTTCGCTCTCAGACTGCGGGGTTACTTGTAGTTCCTAGGGTTTGTAAGAGTAGAATGGGAGGCAGAGCCTTCAGCTTTCAGGCTCCTCTCCTGTGGAACCAGCTCCCAATTCAGATCAGGGAGACAGATACCCTCTCTACTTTTAAGATTAGGCTTAAAACTTTCCTTTTCGCTAAGGCTTATAGTTAGGGCTGGATCGGGTGACCCTGGACCATCCCTTGGTTATGTTGCTTTAGACGTAGACTGTGTTTCATAATTATTGTATGGCCTTGCCTTGCAATGTGGAGCGCCTTGGGGCAACTGTTTGTTGTGATTTGGCGCTATACAAGAAAAAAGTTGATTGATTGATTGATTGATTATCTGTCGAGATGAGGTGCGTGTGGCGCACCTCATCTCGACAGATAAGTCTGTCGAGCCATCAAGATGAGGTGCCTCTCGTAACTGCACATGCATGCACTGAAAAAATTACTTGATGAAGTTCGCTTATTTTAATGGGCAAGTAAATGTATAAAAATCCCAGAAGAAGACCGTAGAGCATGTCCATAACTAATGTAAGCGCTAATCAATGTAGCAGGCGATGCTACAAGTTTACAAAGCCGCATGCTGAGTAAAATAAAGCCTTTTAAGAGAAAGGGTCTGTGCTGATCATCTGAAACGGACTTGTGCATTTAAAGTGAAGCAGTGCGTTTCTATGTATATACGAGGGCTGTCAATAAAGTAACGGTCCTTTTTATTTTTTTCAAAAACTATATGGATTTCATTCATATGTTTTTACGTCAGACATGCTTGAACCCTCGTGCGCATGCGTGAGTTTTTCCACGCCTGTCGGTGACGTCATTCGCCTGTGAGCACTCCTTGTGGGAGGAGTCGTCCAGCCCCTCGTCGGAATTCCTTTGTCTGAGAAGTTGCTGAGAGACTGGCGCTTTGTTTGATCAAAATTTTTTCTAAACCTGTGAGGCACATCGAAGTGGACACGGTTCGAAAAATTAAGCTGGTTTTCGGTGAAAATTTTAATGGCCGATGAGAGATTTTGAGGTGATACTGTCGCTTTAAGGACTTCCCACGGTGCGAGACGTCGCGCAGCGCTCCCAGGCGCCGTCGTCAGCCTGTTTCAAGCTGAAAACCTCTACATTTCAGGCTCTATTGATCCAGGACGTTGTGAGAGAACAGAGAAGTTTCAGAAGAAGTCGGTTTCAGCATTTTATCCGGATATTCCACTGTTAAAGGAGATTTTTTTTAGTGAAAGACATGCGGACAGGTCCGCGCGTCGGGACGCAGCCGGCACAGTGCGGCAGCACAGGAAAAACACCTCCGTGTTGATAACTATTTGTAAAATCCAGGCGGCTTTTGATGGCTTTCAGTGGAGTGAGTATATGAGAAATTGTTTAACAGCTGGACATGTTCCAACTTGTCCTTAAGGCTTCCAACAGAGGTGTGTTTTCAGTGGCGGAGCGTCGCAGCGGCTGCGAGCCGACGCTGCAATCCGTCCGCACGTCTTTCATTAAAAAAATCTCCTTTAACAGTGGAATATCTGGATAAAATGCTGAAACCGACTTCTTCTGAAACTGAAATCCACCGACATCAATAACCTTTTTGCTTAATGATTCCCTTATTGGTCCTTCAGAGTGGCCATTGTTTTGGGGGGTGTTTGTCAGGAAAATGATAATTTCTCTACATTGATTACAGACCCTGCAGCGGGTCTGTAATCAACTTTTCTGCAGTGCGGCTTTGCTTTGAACCTTGAACCAATCGAAGCAGTGATTGGCAGATCAAAGCAGTGCTTCGATCTGGTGCTTCGTTGATTAATTCTATTATTTCGCTTTATCTTAATTTTCCCCACTAAAACCCTAAAGAGCATATGTCTGTGAGTAATATTTACCTTTTTTATGTTACACCGACCTGTTATGGTCTTCTGAACCAGTTGATAGATGTATTTTATAACTTAAAAACGGGACTGATGTTAATGCGTTAGCATGTCTATGGCGTTTTCAATGTTAAAGTTAGCATTAAGCTGTTCGCATCTCAGCAGGTTGTGTGCATTTGTTTTCTGTACAATAATGACTCAGTGTTCGTTGTCGTAAAAGAGTCAAATTGTATTTTTTAAATTTATTTTTATTCATATATTATTCATACTAATAGCAACAACAACAATAACAGTAATAATAATTACTCATAACTATTAAGGCTACAATACAATTTTAGAGAAAGAGACAAAGGACCTGATGAAACAAAATATAACAGAAAAGAAAACATAAAACCAACTAACTGAAAATAAATAAATACATATAGAAATAAATAACTTTCCTGTGAACACCGAGTGACCACTTCATCCCTGTTTTATTTAAGTTTAATGACAGTTTGTTTCGGTCAAACCATATTTTCAATTTGTTAATTTCTTCAGTGATTTCCTCCAGAACTATCTGCCAAACTAGAAAACTGATGCATCCTAGTAAGAGCAGAATACTACTGGAATGAATTTGAATAAGGAAAGTTGGGCTTTTTCTCACCAAAATGGATGTTGCACTCACTGCAGTTTATTGTCTGGAATAGTCCCAGATTGCATTTCAGAGATTCTAGATTTCAAACATTTTTGTGCGCGTGGTGTTGGGGGGTAAATTTGGGTTTCATCTTTTTTTGTTTTTTACCACTTTAATCCCTGAATATGTCAATCGTGAGTCACGTTTGTGCGGATTAAAGTCACTAACTTGGACTCCTGTCTTGCTGCGAGAAAGAAATGAGAATCAACGCTGAGCGGCTCTCTGCCGAGTCAAGTTAGAATGATAGAGTCCATTCAGAATCATTAAATTCAAAGCGAAACACCGATTAAATCAAATGACACCTCTTTCCAAACGTTGTAATACAAACAAACTTCAATCGATCAAAACATTTTTTTCCTTCCAAAATGAGACATCCTGCACTGACGTGCAGCAGCTGGCTGAGTTCAGCTCAGAGGTATGGAAAGACATTCATGCCAGAATGTCTGAAAGGAAATGCTTTTGGCAAAAACTACAGATTTTATTTATTTTTATTTATGTCCAGAGATCAAGGATCTATTGACCAATTTAAAATGTTGACATAGAAAACCTGT
Organism: Thalassophryne amazonica; assembly: GCF_902500255.1. NCBI lineage: Eukaryota > Metazoa > Chordata > Actinopteri > Batrachoidiformes > Batrachoididae > Thalassophryne > Thalassophryne amazonica. Next base: position 98,994,847 of record NC_047107.1, read on the forward strand.
AAAGCCTACTTTTAGTACACAGAAAATTCATAAGAGGGATCGATAAGGAATCAGATCAATAAGCGGAATCGATAATGGCATCGATATCGATAAAATCTTATCAATACCCATTCCTAGTTTTGAGCCTGACCAGGGAACGGTAGGACATGATTCTCCATCTTTTACATTCTGACAAACAAAGCTTACTTGAGAATTTGTGTAGTTTTGAATTACTGGGTGCAAAATTGAGAAAGTAGCCTATCACTCTAACCCTCAAAATCTTGGACTCAGTGGGCTTGACCTTGAGATGGACTTTGCACCATTACTTAATTTTCTTTAATAACTGCTTGTCACTGTGTTAGAATGGCCTAAGCAGTGTGTCACTTCTCTGAGTCTGGTCTGCTTGATGTTTCTTCCTCAAAGACACCAGAGGAAGATTTTCTTTACCACTGTCGCTTATGTGCTTGCTCAGGGAGGTTGATAAGGTAGACCTTAGCCGTGTGAAGTGTCTTGAGGCAGCTTTGTTGTGATTTGCTGCTATACAAATAAACTGAATTGAAATGGAATTGAAATATTTGCTACCTGAGGCCATCAAAATATGGCCATCAGGTACTGCGTAGGCTTTGCATATGTCCATCCCTCCGACTGTCCGTCTGTCTGACTGTCAATGCTCAGCATAAGTCCAGTCCAATTATTGCCAGGGTCTTCAAATTCACAGGGAACATTATTGGGAGATAGACCTTGGACAAGTTCAAAGATGGCCATGACGTATTTTAAGAGGTCAAAAGGCCACATTCAGTTTCCTATGAATCATGCAAATCTGCTTTTTTTCTTTGGGGGGGGTGTTGGAGCGGACCTTTTTACCACAGTATCACACAACTGTGAACCCAAAACATCAACATGTAAATATCAAACAATTTAACTCGGTCGCGTATACGCGTTTACCTTCCTTTTGTACAATTCTTGATCCCTCCCTAAACTGACATTGCGTACGTTGTCCTTAGTCTGATTGGTCATCTGTCTTCTTGACAAGTGCCATTTTACCACCTTTCTCGGGTATTACCTAAGAAAAGAGTTGTGTGTGCACTCAACAGATATTCACATGACTCGTGGTTTTATCTGATCTTGCTAACTGAAACCAACATTTCTCTAATCTTCTAATTTCAGCATATCTACTTGGCAACAGCATAGCAACCGCATGGCAACAGCAACAAAGGCCACATCAGGTCACAGCACTTCAACAATGGTCACATAGAAAATTGAGAAAAGCATAACAAAACTAGTTCAAACAGCATATCATGAAAATAAACCGTTAGCCTTAGCAGAAGCAAGCATAATCATAACCATAATATATCTTTGGGGGGGGGTGACAGCCAATCAGAATGAGCACTTTGACGTCACTGGCTGCTCTCTGTAGCTGTCAAAACTGCTGCATTTCTGCGAAATTTAACGTTTCCCAATCGGACCGGGAGTGACATGTTTAGCCGCATGTTCTCCTTGAATTGCTGGCTGTCTGAGTGGTGTCCAAAAAATGAGATGGGCTTCAGAGATAATTGGCAAAGCTTCTGGGGAAAACCTGGTCTTGTTAGGAGAGACGGCATCCATCCCACTTTGGATGGAGCAGCTCTCATTTCTAGAAATCTGGCCAATTTTCTTAAATCCTCCAAACGGTGACTATCCAGGGTTGGGACCAGAAAGCAGAGTTGTAGTCTTACACACCTCTCTGCAGCTTCTCTCCCCCTGCTATCCCCTCATTACCCCATCCCCGTAGAGACGGTGCCTGCTCCCAGACCACCAATAACCAGTAAAAATCTATTTAAGCATAAAAATTCAAAAAGAAAAATAATATAGCACCTTCAACTGCACCACAGACTAAAACAGTTAAATGTGGTCTATTAAACATTAGGTCTCTCTCTTCTAAGTCCCTGTTACTAAATGATATAATAATTGATCAACATATTGATTTATTCTGCCTTACAGAAACCTGGTTACAGCAGGATGAATATGTTAATTTAAATGAGTCAACACCCCCGAGTCACACTAACTGCCAGAATGCTCGTAGCACGGGCCGAGGCGGAGGATTAGCAGCAATCTTCCATTCCAGCTTATTAATTAATCAAAAACCCAGACAGAGCTTTAATTCATTTGAAAGCTTGACTCTTAGTCTTGTCCATCCAAATTGGAAGTCCCAAAAACCAGTTTTATTTGTTATTATCTATCGTCCACCTGGTCGTTACTGTGAGTTTCTCTGTGAATTTTCAGACCTTTTGTCTGACTTAGTGCTTAGCTCAGATAAGATAATTATAGTGGGCGATTTTAACATCCACACAGATGCTGAGAATGACAGCTTCAACACTGCATTTAATCTATTATTAGACTCAATTGGCTTTGCTCAAAATGTAAATGAGTCCACCCACCACTTTAATCATATCTTAGATCTTGTTCTGACTTATGGTATGGAAATTGAAGACTTAACAGTATTCCCTGAAAACTCCCTTCTGTCTGATCATTTCTTAATAACATTTACATTTACTCTGATGGACTACCCAGCAGTGGGGAATAAGTTTCATTACACTAGAAGTCTTTCAGAAAGCGCTGTAACTAGGTTTAAGGATATGATTCCTTCTTTATGTTCTCTAATGCCATATACCAACACAGTGCAGAGTAGCTACCTAAACTCTGTAAGTGAGATAGAGTATCTCATCAATAGTTTTACATCCTCATTGAAGACAACTTTGGATGCTGTAGCTCCTCTGAAAAAGAGAGCTTTAAATCAGAAGTGCCTGACTCCGTGGTATAACTCACAAACTCGCAGCTTAAAGCAGATAAACCGTAAGTTGGAGAGGAAATGGCATCTCACTAATTTAGAAGATCTTCACTTAGCCAGGTAAAAGAGTCTGTTGCTCTATAAAAAAGCCCTCCGTAAAGCTAGGACATCTTACTACTCATCACTAATTGAAGAAAGTTTGAAGAAATAAGAACAACCCCAGGTTTCTTTTCAGCACTAGAGCCAGGCTGACAAAGAGTCAGAGCTCTATTGAGCCGAGTATTCCTTTAACTAGTAATGACTTCATGACTTTCTTTGCTAATAAAATTTTAACTATTAGAGAAAAAATTACTCATAACCATCCCAAAGACGTATCGTTATCTTTGGCTGCTTTCAGTGATGCCGGTATTTGGTTAGACTCTTTCTCTCAGATTGTTCTGAGTTATTTTCATTAGTTACTTCATCCAAACCATCAACATGTCTATTAGACCCCATTCCTACCAGGCTGCTCAAGGAAGCCCTACCATTATTTAATGCTTCGATCTTAAATATGATCAATCTATCTTTATTAGTTGGCTATGTACCACAGGCTTTTAAGGTGGCAGTAATTAAACCATTACTTAAAAAGCCATCACTTGACCCAGCTATCTTAGCTAATTATAGGCCAATCTCCAACCTTCCTTTTCTCTCAAAAATTCTTGAAAGGGTAGTTGTAAAACAGCTAACTGATCATCTGCAGAGGAATGGTCTATTTGAAGAGTTTCAGTCAGGTTTTAGAATTCATCATAGTACAGAAACAGCATTAGTGAAGGTTACAAATGATTTTCTTATGGCCTCAGACAGTGGACTCATCTCTGTGCTTGTTCTGTTAGACCTCAGTGCTGTTTTTGATACTGTTCACCATAAAATTTTATTATAGAGATTAGAGCATGCCATAGGTATTAAAGGCACTGCACTGCGGTGGTTTGAATCATATTTATCTAATAGATTACAATTTGTTCATGTAAATGGGGAATCTTCTTCACAGACTAAGGTTAATTATGGAGTTGCACAAGGTTCTGTGCTAGGACCAATTTTATTCACTTTATACATGCTTCCCTTAGGCAGTATTATTAGACGGCATTGCTTAAATTTTCATTGTTACGCAGCTGATACCCAGCTTTATCTATCCATGAAGCCAGAGGACACACACCAATTAGCTAAACTGCCGGATTGTCTTACAGACATAAAGACATGGATGAACTCTAATTTCCTGCTTTTAAACTCAGATAAAACTGAAGTTATTGTACTTGGCCCCACAAATCTTAGAAACATGGTGTTTAACCAGATCCTTACTCTGGATGGCATTACCCTGACCTCTAGTAATACTGTGAGAAATCTTGGAGTCATTTTTGATCAGGATATGTCATTCAAAGCGCATATTAAACAAATATGTAGGACTGCTTTTTTGCACCACTCTGCATTTAATCATTAGTGATTGATCTCTGCTCCCCTCCACAGCATGTCTTTTTCCTGGTTCTCTCCCTCAACCCCAACCAGTCCCAGCAGAAGACTGCCCTTCCCTGAGCCTGGTTCTGCTGGAGGTTTCTTCCTGTTAAAAGGGAGTTTTTCCTTCCCACTGCTTGCTCACAGGGGGTCGTTTTGACCGTTGGGGTTTTTACGTAATTATTGTATGGCCTTGCCTTACAATATAAAGCACCTTGGGGCAACTGTTTGTTGTGATTTGGCGCTATATAAATAAAATTGATTGATGAATTGATTGAAATATTATGTAAAAGCTTGCAAGAAATAAATACTTCTAAAACTGAAAACGCTGTTTTTGTAAATGGTAAATGGACTGCATTTATGTAACGCTTTTCCATCTGCATCAGACACTCAAAGCGCTTTACAATTATGCCTTACGTTCACCCATTCACACAGACACACACACACCAATATCATGGTGCTACTATACAAGGCGCTCACTACAAACTGGGAGCAACTTGGGGATTAATGGCCTTGCCCGAGGGTCCTTAGTGTTTTTCCAGTCAGGCTGGGGTTTGAACCAAGGATCCTCTGGTGTGAAGCCCAACGCTTAACCACTAGACCATCCCTCCAGAGGTGTAATCTGATTACACCTTTGGAGTGATTTACAAGGCATCTCGCTAGTTTATGTAAAACCTAGCAAGAAATAAACAGTTCTAAAACTGAAAATGCTGTTTTTTTAAGCTGATAACATCTCTGGAGTGATTTACAAGACATCTTGCAGATGTCAGCGTGCACACGCATCACACGCGGTCAAAAATAACTTCAGGTCTATTCGAAATCTCATGTATTTGCACACGCATCACACGCGGTCAAAAATAACTTCAGGTCTATTCGAAATCTCATGTATTTGCACACGCATCACACGCGGTCAAAAATAACTTCAGGTCTATTCGAAATCTCATGTATTTGCACACGCATCACACGCGGTCAAAAATAACTTCAGGTCTATTCGAAATCTCATGTATTTGCACACACACACACGCCCTCCTGCAGAAGCCGTTAATGCTCATACAGCCAAGGGTATTAGATCTTTTGTTTTTGTACAGTGAATATTACATCCTTGTCTGCACAGTGTAATAGAGAGTTGGTGGGGCCCCATGTGATCTCTTTCATGGTGCCTCACGTGCCTGGGGCCTTTCAGCTTCTGTACGTCTTGGCAGATGAATGACTGTTTTAAATGGACAGCTCATCAAGATGAAAGGTAGGTGTTAAAGTGAGAATTTCAATGACATGGGGAGGATAACAAAGCTATTTATGCACTTTCTCGCTGATGGTAGTACACTATATAAATAGCTGATTGGGCAGAATAATCTTAGATATGAATGAGCACTCCTTACTAAATGATTAGAAGGCATTTATCTCCTTAGATATGTGGACACAGACACTTTTGCGAGTGGTATTCTTCACAACATGGATTCAAAGCATTTATGACCACCTCATTTAAAATAATCCAATAAAATGTAAAAGCACATTGATTAGACTATATACTGCATCAAAACACATTGGTCTGCAGAAAAGGCATCTAGATCAAAATTGAGTTGTGGTTTCCAAGTACAGCCAAGTATATTTCAAATGCTGCTGCACTGGTTTATAGAGAGAAATACACTTCTATAAAGCAGTAAAGCAGATGTTTTTAATAGATGGCGGTGTGTTTTTTGATAGATTCACAAGAAAAGTACCCGTGTCAACTCTATGATGAGTTACAATTAGTCACAGCTTCTGGTGCTGATCACTGGCTCATGATTGTGTTGGACTCCATTTCCAGCTACTCCATGCTCCGTCCCCAAGACAGAAGGAAAATGAAAGTTTTACACAGAGTGCAGTTATGTGACATTAAAAAATACACTTGCCCTCCTTGTACACACACACATGGTTTAGTGATGTGCAGGTCCAACACATGGGATGTGATGCATCGATGTGACACCTCAACGTGACATCTGCTATCTGTGACAGCCACAATCAACTAATTGTTTTTGCTCCAAACATAAAGAAACCTGTTATTTTACTAATCACAAGCCAAAGAGGGAGAGATAAGAGTTGGGCTACAGGTAACTGACTGGGTGTGAAAGTATTCACTCAAATGGCTGTCTGCATCACTATTTCCACCAACCAGTGCCCGCCTGTACATGAGTGTCAGAGAAACAAACATGTTAAGATAGCAACTGTGCAAAAAATCTGTATACAGTGTAAGTGGATAAAATACACTGAACAAAAATATAAATGCAACACTTTTGTTTTTGTTCCCATTTTTCATGAACCGAACTCAAAGATCTTAAACGTACATACACACAAAAGACCTATTTATCTCAAATATCCATCCATCCATCCATCCATCCATCCATTTTCTTCCACTTTTCCAGAGTTGGCTCACGGGGGCAGCGTGCACAAGCAAAGCCGCCCAGACCTCCCAATCCACACACACCTCCCCCAGCTCCTCCGGGGGAACCACGAGGTGTTCCCAAGCCAGCTGAGAGATGTAGTCCCTCCAGCATGTCCTAGGTCTTCCACGGGGCCTCCTCCTGATGGGACATGCCCGGAACAGCTCTCTAGCGAGGCGTCCAGGGGGCATCCGGAAAAGATGCCTGAGCCACCTCAACTGGCTCCTTTCGATGTGGAGGAGCAGCGGCTCGACTCCGAGCTCCTCCCGAGTGACCGAGCTCCTCACCCTATCTCTAAGGGAGCGCCCAGCCACCCTGCGGAGGAAACTCATCTCGGCCGCTTGTACTCGTGATCTCATTCTTTCGGTCATGAGCCAAATCTCATGACCATAGGTGAGGGTCGGAACGTAGATCGATCGGTAAATCGAGAGCTTAGCCCCCCCGCTCAGCTCTCTCTTCACCACGATGGTCCGATACAGTGACTGCATCACTGCAGATGCTGCACTGATCCATCTGTTGATCTCACGCTCCATCAGTCCCTCGCTCGTGAACAAGACCCTGAGATACTTAAACTCCTCCAGTTGAGGCAAGGACATTCCACCGAGAAAATATTTGATTTGAGAGAAAATACTGTTCACAAATCTGTCTAAATGTGTGTTAGTGAGCACTTCTCCTTTGCCGAGATAATCCATCCCACCTCACAGGTGTGACATATCAAGATGCTGATTAGACAGCATGATTATTGCACAGGTGTGCCTTAAGCTGACCACAATATAGACAACTCTGTGTATGTCCTTGAGTGGTCCAGCCAGTTCCCAGACCTGAATCCGAACATCTCTGGAGAGATCTGAAAATGGCTGTGCACCGACGCTCCCCATCCATCCTGATGGAGCTTGAGAGGTGGTGCACAGAAGAATGGGCAAAACTGCCCAAAGATAGGTGTGTCAAGATTGTGATATCATATTTAAAAAGGCTGAGGGTGTAATTGCTGCCAAAGGTGCATCAACAAAGTATTGATCAAAGGGTGTGAATACTTATGTACCTGTGATTTCTTATTTGTTTTAATAAATTTGCAAAAATTTCAAAAAAGACATTTTTCATGTCATTATGGGGTGTTGTGAGTAGAGGTTTGAGGGAAAAATGAATTTATTCCATGTTGGAATAAGGCTGTGACATAAAATGTGGACAAAGTGAACCACTGTGAATACTTTCTGAATGCACTGTATATACAGTATACACTAAAACATGAAATTGAAACAAATCAAATAATGGACTGAACCTGTGGCTGAGAATCATAAAAAACTTTTTTTGTACTCCATGCAAGTGATCAACAATGTCATCTCCAAACCACAGCAAAAAGGCAATGGAAATTATTTTGCAACTGCAACTGTTGAATATGTATGCTGGCAGTGCCATATACACAATGAAATTCAACCAAAAAGGTAAGGTGAAAATATTTTTAATTCTGTTAATGCAGTCAGTTTAGACATACACTTACCTGCCATTTTAATGGGTACACCTAGATAAACCTAATGCAGTATAATGTAACAGTTCTGTAATAAAACCTCCCTTCAAGAGGATAATGTTCACTTTTTATTGAATCTGTTTGTAGGAGGTGCTTTTTTCAAAGGTCTTTTTGGAGGCTGTAATTTGGAATGCTGAAAATTAAAATCAACCTATTGTCCTTGGAAATGTGTGGAGTGAATTTTATATGCTGTGGATTTGTGATTAGAGTTTATTGCAGAATTTATAAGGTAAAAAGTGAACATATCTTGCTATTTTGTTACCCTAACCTGATCAGAGTTGCAAATGAGAGAATAAAAGGTACAAAAACACCAGGAGGAATATTTTGGAAAGTAGAGGCAAATAAGTAATTTGACGCTATATAAATCACTTGTAACTGAAGTCGAATAGGTTGAGGTGATTTGGATGTGATGAAAAGAGACAATGACTACGCTGACAAAGTAGTGATGAGAAGAGAAGCACAACTGAAGATACAGAGGGGAAGGTTGAAGTGGAGAAGGACAGCTAGAGTAAGACGACTTAAAGGAATAGGAGGTGAGTGAGGCAGAAGTGACTGAATGGTGATACATTTGAGTTGAACTCCATCCTTGATTTGTATTTTCATGCATATGTATGCATAATATACCCGAACCCTAACCCTTATCTGAGTATGTCTTTGGCATTTGATCTCTTCGGAGGATCCTTTGGGTACCACTGCAGTAACTTTGTGTCAAATGAGGGGTTACATAGGAAGACTAAGGAAAAGTATCAGTTGCATGGTGGGGGAGTATCAACATTTCTTTGTGCATGATGCAACACTTAGGTGGCTTAGTGTTGAGAATCCCAATGGCTGAAGAAGGCCCAAGGGACACTCACATTTCACCTACCTGTTCTAATTACTTTTGAGAGGTAAAGAACGATCAGTTGTGATTTTCCCAGCAGAACCAGGACACATTCCAGAAATGACTTGCGTAAGGATTTCTTTTCAGGTTCATGGATATGCATCTCGGAAGATCACGGTGTATAGGTGAAAAAAACGGCATGTGAAGATCCAAGTTGTTCACAAATGGGACTGAGCGCATGGTGGGATGAAAGTGCCAGGCTTCTAACATGCAATGTGTGCAAAAACAGCAGTAGCACAAGTTTATAACAACCACAGCACTTTTGGGAAACCTCCCAGTGATGTTATGGCAAGTACGACAATGATGTAAGCTTTAAGGAAATGTCAAAGATAATGACAGAAAAGAAATTTTGAGCATGTTGAACAAGACTATGGTACAATGGTGGAATATCCCAGCTCACCACGGACACATGCCCGCACCCTCTAAGGCAGGTATTCAACTCATCCCAGAAAGGACCAAGAAGGTTCAGGTTTTCTTTGCAACCACCCACTCCACCAGGTGATTTCACCGATTAACTGGTGCTATCTGTTCATAGTGATGTTGATCTGTAAAATCAACTGGTGGACTGGGGGTTGCAAGGAAAACCAGCACCCTCTCTGACTTTCCTGGAATCATCTCTAAGGTTTTCCAAGGTAAAGACAAGCATTTAAACTGTGAGGTTCCAGCAAGTATATTGGAAAGAGAGAACCTGCCTTAAGCCATGGTTGGGTATGAACATGACATACAACCCAAATTCCAATGAAGTTGGGACATTGTGTAAAATGTAAATTAAAAACAGAATACAATGATTTGCAAATCCTCTTCAACCGATATTCAATCTAATACACCACAACGACAAGATATTTAATGTTCAAACTGATAAACTTTATTGTTTTGTGCAAATATTTGCTCATTTTGAAATGGATGCCTGCAACATGTTTAAAAAAAAGCTGGGACAGTCATATGTTGCCACTGTGTTACATCACCTTTCCTTCTAACAACACTCAATAAACGTTTGGGAACTGAGGGCACTAATTATGAGTGTCATGATTGGGTATAAAAGGAGCATCCCCAAAAGGCTCGGCCATTCACAAGCAAAGATGGGGCAAGGATCACAACTTTGTGAACAACTGCATGAAAAAAATAGTCCAACAGTTTAAGAACAATATTTCTCAAGGTTCAGTTGCAAGGAATTTAGGGATTCCATCATCTACAGTCCATAATATAATCATAAGATTCAGAGAATCTGGAGAACTTTCTACATGTAAGTGGCAAGGCCAAAAACCAATACTGAATGCCCGTGACCTTCGATCCTTCAGGCGGGACTGCATTAAAAACCGAGATCATTGTGTAAAGGATCTTACCGCGTGGGCTAAGGGACACTTCAAAAAAACATTGTTAGTTAACACAGTTTATCACTACATCTACAAGTGCAAGTTAAAACTCTACCATGCAAAGCGAAAGCCATACATCAACAGCATCCAGAAATGCTGCTGCCTTCTCTGGGCCCGAGCTCATTTGAAATGGCCAGACGCAAATTGGAAAAGTGTGCTGTATTCTGAGTCCACATTTCAAATTGTTTTTGGAAGTCATGGAAGTTGTGTCCTCCAGACAAAAAAGGAAAACCACCATCCAGATTGTTACCAGCGCAAAGTTCAAAAGCCAGCATCTGTGATGGTATGGGGGTGTGTTAGTGCCCATGACATGGGCAACTTACACATTTGTGATGGCACCATCAATGCGGTACATCCAAGTTTTGGAGCAACACATGCTGCCATCCAAGCAACGTCTTTTTCAGGGACGTCCCTGCTTATTTCAGCAAGACAAAGCCAAGCCACATTCTGCACGTGTTATAATAGCCTGGCTTTGTAGTGAAAGAGTGCAGGTACTAGACTGCCTGCAGTCCAGACCTGTCGACCATTGAAAATGTGTGGCACATTATGAAGCGCAAAATACGACAATGGAGACCCCGAACTATTGAACACTGAAGTCGTACATCAAGCAAGAATGGGAAAGAATTCCACTTACAAAGCTTCAACAATTAGTGTCCTCAGTTCCTAAACACTTATAGAGTGTTGTTAGAAGGAAAGGTGATGTAACACAGTGGTAAACATATCACTGTCCCGGCTTTGCTGAAACGTGTTGCAGGCGTCCATTTCAAAATGAGCAAATATTTACACAAAAACAATAACGTTTATCAGTTTGAACATTAAATATCTTGTCTTTGTGGTGTATTCAACTGAATATAGGTTGAAGAGGAATTGCAAATCATTGTATTCTCCCTTACCAAAAAGTAGTATATGCAAGTATGTTTCAAGTATACTTCGAGTTTACTTTTTATATACTTATCAGTACTATTTTTTGGTAAGGGCTGTGTTGTGTGGGCCGCTGAAGAGGAGGTACTGCTGGCCCACCACCACAAGATGGCGCCCTGCTTGAAGTGCAGGCTTCAAGCAAGAGAGAGCATCGGAGCAACCAGGAGTGACAGCTGTCACTCATCATCCGTACCAGCTGTCACTCATCCACTACTCATCACCACCACCATAAAGGTGGACTGCAACTCCACCTCCCCGCCGAGAAATCAGCTACCATTCAGGTAATTTCTCTGCTGTAATTATTGTTGTCCAAAACATTGTTCTGTGTGCAGCCGTGTTCCTGCAGGCTCTGTCAGAGGCTGGATTGGCGGCCAGTGAGAGGACAACGTTCTTCGCCTCTCACTCCATCCAGGAAAGAGACCAACAGGAGCTGCACGGGTGAAATTGTTGCTGGAGGTGGAGGTTCTCCCTCCTAATTGTGTACAGACTGTGGGGTTACTGAGTGTGCGACCTCACACTCATCAGGACTGTCTCTGTTCTCTGCCAGCAGTACCGGGTCTGACTGCTGAAGACAGCGGCCACCTGGGGCGCAGGGCTTGGCAGCTCCGGTGTTCTTCAGCTCCATTGGCGGTGTAAGCTGTGTGGGATCCGGCTCTTCTCTCGCCAGGCGTCTTCTATCGTCGAGCCTGCCCACACGTCACCTGGTGTATGATTGACAGTCACCATATTGTTATTGTCTGTATGTCGTTGTGCGATTCACAACATTAAATTGTTACTTTTGGCTTATCCATTGTCCGTTTATTAACGCCCCCTGTTGTGGGTCCGTGTCACGACACTTTCACAACAGGCTGTTTTTATTTACATTTTACACAATGTCCCAACTTCATTGGAATTGGGGTTGTAAATGGACTGCATTTATATTTATATAGCGCTTTTCCATCTGCATCAGATGTTCAAAGCGCTTTACATACTAATGCCTCACATTCACCCTGATGTGAGGGTGCTGCCATACAAGGTGCTCACTACACACCAGGAGCAACTAGGGGATTAAGGACCTTGCCCAAGGGCCCTTAGTGATTTTTCAGTCAGGCTGGGATTTGAACTGAGGATCCTCTGGTCTCAAGCCCAACGCTTAGCCACTGGACCATCACCTCCCCTGGGCCAGGGGTCGGTAACCCGCGGTTCTGGAGTGGCATGCAGCTTAAGGGATGCTATGACGCAACTGTAGCACCTTTGCAGGCAACCAATCATTCAGAGTACTCACAGTGGCGAGAACTTTGATTTTGGACTCAAATGCTACATTCTGCTGTCATAGGGTGAGACAGCAGAGAGGGAGGATTTTAGCCTGAGTTGGGAGCAACATGTTAAGAAAAAACAAAACTGTGGAGCCAGTTTCTTGCTCCACTTTCAGTACCGGTGCGGTACTGATCGTACCATCATGTTCACACCATGTGCATGTGTCACGGACAATTATAGTGAATTTACGAGACAACATTTATGTCAATTTATGAATGAAGCATCATCACAGACAAAAGAAATAATCAAAATTCCTTAAAAATTAGAATATATATGAATGCACTAAATGAAAAATCACACATACGTGTGTTAAAAAGCAGCCCAGTCTCACGTTTTATTTATTTATTTTTTCGCGCTCCCATGACGAAATGAGTCAAATTTTCGTGATGGGTATTTTTTAACTCACTATTCCTAACCCTACTTCTACCCCAACCCCACCCTTAACCATAACCTAATCCTACTCCTTCCCCCACCCTAACCACCCCGACCCCCTCGCTTCACTTTTAATTTCGTGCAGCCAATCCGGAATGAATTGGAATTAATTCATGCTGCCGTGATAAAAATGAGACGCTTTTCATCATAATATCACGAACCAATAGATTAATGTATATTTTGTGCTGCTGAATCATGACTTGCTGTGAGACTGGGTTGTAAAAAAAAAAAAAAAAAAACCTGATATGGAGAAACTCTGCAGTGATGGTCAGAAGCAGTAATCACAATGAGCAGGTGAGAACTCTTCCTTTAATTGGCTGTTATTTTCCAAAGGTATTTATTTTAGATCTTGAGTCATAATGCCTTGTGGCGCATGTGTCTGTTAACGCTCAAACCTTCAGAATTCCCGCATGATTTTAAAAGATATGTGCGGTATTTTCACTTTGTAAAAATGGCAGTTGCCGTTAATGTCAATAAACTGTCCGGAATTAGTTTTGTTTATAAATGAAACCATGAGTGAAAAGTGCCTGGCTCATTGTTCTTTTTTGGATTTGTGAGCTCTTTTGTTTTTACTCAAAAGCCCCAGTGGTGCTTAAACTCAAAACTGGCATATCGGTAGCCTACAGTGTACTGAGTTTATACTAAAAGTTAGCGGTTAGCTATAACTTCTGCTATTTTTTTTTTTAGCAGTTTATTGGTTTAGTGCTATAAAACTCAACTTTTCAGTTAGCAGATTAGTGGTTATTGAATCAAACTTTTTGGTTGGCTGTACCCACCACTGGTAATGGACCCCTAAGTCCTATATAGGCCCTAATGTCTCTTGGTTGGTGCATATGCCTGGATTCAATAGCATGAAGAGGATGAGAGTCTACGACTCCACCTAGACGGGATGCCAGTCTGTTGGAGGTTACTTTCTCAACTGGATGGAATGGGACAATGCAAGTAAAATGTTTTGTCCATAAGCTGAAAAGGAACCAAACCTAGGTTTAAAAATTGGAAGTCCAACTCCTAATGCCACTGAGCTTTGTCCTCTTTGTCAGTGGAAGATAGCAAAATATTCCCAGAGGGAGACTTCCTGGATGGACCTAGCTGAACCTGATAAAGAGGTTTTTTTTTTTTTTTTTTTTTTTTTTTTCTGTATTACCTGTACTGTAACATGATAATAATTAGCAAAGGACAAGTGATGCATTAGCCTGCTTCTCAAATGCTTTGGTGCCCTGCTCTCCTTTACAGTCCTTAAGTCCTAATGCACAACTCAATGATCCAGATGTTGAGCTGTACAAAGTGTAAGTGAGCTTGAAATCTAATAACTTCCACTGAAAGTGCTCTGCCTCTGTGTTTCAACAATCCCCCCCCACCCCATCTCTGCAACTTGCACCACGCTCCCGTCTCCATCCTTGCTCCTCGTTTGCTGCTGGACTTGGAGACATTGACCATATGAAAGGAAAAATTCGAACTCAAAGTAAAACAAAAAATGAAATTCTCCCCACAGTCGCTTTAAAACCCTTTTAGCAATTTCTCATCCCAAATCCAATTATTACATTTCCATTCTCGCCACCTCCTTTTTTCCTCCACCTCTCTCGCATAGCCCTTAACTTTTTCCGTCTCTCATCCCTTTCTCCATCCATTACTCTCCCCACTTCTCTCTCCTCTTCTCAGTTGTCCTCGCATCCGCACTTTCTGTTGCACCCCTTACTTTTGTCATTCCTCTATCTTCCTCCATGCACCCTTCCCTCATTCCCTCTATCTCTTGGTAGCAACATGAAAGGCTACCTGTGCACTGATAGCCCGAGGAGAATGAGGCCAGGGAGTTAATTAACTTGCTACCTGGGACCGACTGTTAATAGGAATTGGAATTGTTAATAAGAATATAATGTTGCGCACACACATTTGGAGAAATATGGCTTCAGAGGGGACACACACAGATGGGGAATTTGTATTATTAAGTGCGTGAGTTTTGAGCGGATGTGTTGTTCACTATTAACATAAACGGTCGCGCACATGCTCACGCACACCCACTACACAGACAGGAAGGTGGCAGGTGTAATTTCACACTTTACAAGGACTAGACACTCCAAAATAAATAAATAAATAAATAAAATGAATCTCTGCTCTACCCCACGCCCCTCCGCGCACACGATCCGCTTCGTCTTCCACTCCCCCGGCTGCCTCCTCTCTCGCCGCTCCAACCCTTTGAAGATAACTTTTTCTTATTACCCTAACAATGGCGGCATGGAATGCAACTTTAATTCATGCTCCAAATATGAGGCGGGGAGGAACAGGACACCGCTCCATTTGCTCTTCCCTGCTCGTTCCTCCTGCAGGGTGGAAAAGCGATAGAGGAGGAAGAGGAGGAGGGAGGAGAAGACGTAAGAGAGGAAAAAAGAGGCCGGCAAAGCGGGAGAAAAGTTCAAAAAGAAATTGCAAGGTAAAGCGCTTTTTTTTCATTCTTGAGCATGAAAATGGTCGAGTACTTTTTCTGTTTCTTCTTCTTTTCACACCTCTCTGCAACAACTCTTAGTGAAGCGCTGATGTATGTGCTTCCTAACACATGCACACTCATGCTTTTAACACACACTTAACAAAAACGCACCTCTGTGCTGATGCGATTCATCTGCTGGAGTGCCACCCACCGTGCCAACAATACCTATTTGCTTCTACTCGAGGACCCTGAACTCAACACTCTGCCTCTTCTGCTTCCCGACATCGTTTCCTTCTGTCTCCCACCCCTTCTCTCTCTCTCTCGCTCTCTCTATCTCTCTCTCTTTCTCTCTCTCTTTGTAGCAGGTAGGCAAGCAGAGCTGACAGGTCCTCTCGCAGACAAGTAGGAAATGGCTGCCCTTTGAAGTGGAATTGGGGGCCCTCGGAACTGTCTACAGCGTGATTAGCGTGGCACTCAGAGGAGGGTGAGGGAAGGAGAGAGGGCAGGTTAAATGCAAGGCAGAGGCAAGGACAAAGGAGGGAAAGAATGATACAGAGAGAGCGAGAAGGGCATAATGGTAAGAAAGGAGATAGAATCATTTGGATAATTACGGTGGCTTAGCGGTTCGCACTGTTGCTTCACAGCAAGAAGGTAATGGGATCGATTCCCACCTGTGGCCTTTACTGTGTACACTTTGCATGTTCTCCCCGTGTTTGCGTGGGTTTCCTCCGGGTGTTCTGGTTTCCTCCCACGTTTATAATTATCCAGGTCTCCCATGCAAAAAGGTCTCGATCTCAGTGGGACTAATGTTGTTAAATTAAATAAAAAATTTTAATTACATCAAAAAAATGTGTCGTACCAAGTAATTTCCCTTTTTTATGTTTACGGAATCTTCTTTAAGTAACTGAAATAAATGGTTTGTGCCACTTAAATGTTTTATGTAATCAGTTGTTTTTTTTGGGTTTTTTTTTTTGGTAAATTACGTAACTTACCGGGTTTTACAATGATGGTGGAGGCTACATAGAAGGGAGCAGGGGATGCTGAAAAAAGTTGCAGAAAAGAGACAAGCATAAGAAAGAGAATATAGCCTGGAAAAGCACAGAAGTGTGAGGAAAAAACTGTGACCACTGTAAAATCTGAAATTTATTTCACTCAAATAATGGTGAAAGTGATAACATAAAAATTTTAAGTAGCACCAACTATTTTTTTAAGTTAAAGTAACATTCATTATGTAACTTAAAAAAACAACAACAACAAAAAACATTTGTGCCACTTAAATTTTTGTTATGTAATCAGTTTGAGCATTTGTTTTTCTTTTTTGAGTTGACTTAACATTCAGTTTCACAGATAAAGGAATGGGACGCGGGTTTATTGCTGGGGATGTTGTAAAGGAGTGATGCAGCCAGATTTTCACCACATTTTCCATGGGGAAGAGAGATGGACAAGAAATGTAGTGTCACTGTGATGAGAACAATATCTGAGAATGTCGTTTAAAAAAAAAAGTCCAGAATGTTTTAAACCAAATGTGCTTCCCTACATGCTATAGGCTGTCTGACATTGGTCCCTCACAGTTTATTAAGGCCAAGTTTGGACATGGTTGTGTCAAAGGGGCTTATCACTTGTTCAGCTGTGCCGCCTGGAGACTGTAAAACGCACTAGTACATGCTCTCATGGTACATCCAGGAATGTAGCATAACAAAACATTTTATTAAAAAACTTTTTTCATTCAGAAACATGAGGACAACATATTTTTTAGATTCTCCAAGTCTTTCTGTAAAGGCTATCAGTTGTGCAGGTGGTTTCCATAGTAGAGAAGCTTGAATCTTCGACTGGACTGGGTTGCTTGATGTGAGGACATTTTGCTTCTAATTGCAGAAGCTTCCTCAGCTAAATTTCTTCCTCTGGTAGTCTGACTTCTGTCTTGACTCTTGTAGAGAAGAATAACAGAAACCACAAAAGCCAGAGTTTTAAACCTAACCAGACCCCTCCGACCGAGAGGCAGACTGCTATTGGCTAGTGACTAAACAATTGCTCTAATTAACACCTATTGTACTCCAGTTTGCACCCTTCTAATGACAGGGCAGCTGTCCCTTCTAATGATGGGACTGACAGCTCTCCTGACAACTCTGCTGACAACGTGAATGACTCATTACCATGAACAAAAGACTGAAACTGCTTTGACCTGAGGACCCCATTGCAAACAGGGGACAAAGCGTGTCGCAGACCCCCTCCCCAGTTAAGGCTGGGTTTCAAATGTTTCACATAGAATGCCTCCTTCACTCCCCTCTCAAACCATTTATTTTCTCTGGCTAAGATTTTAACTTCCTTGTCCTCAAACTTGTGGTTAGTGTCTTTAAGGTGGAGATGAACTGCAGACTGAGGTCCACCGGTGCCCTCTCTGCGGTGCTGGTATAGCCTTTTGTGCAACAGCTGTTTAGTTTCACCTATGTAGTGTTCGTTACAGTTTTCCTGACATCTGATAGAATACACTACATGTTTGTAACTCTGTTTGTAACTAGGGATCCTGTCCTTAGGGTGAACTAATTTCTGTCTCAAGGTGTTAACAGGTTTAAAGTAAACTGGGATTTTGTGCTGTCTGAAGATCCTCTGTAGTTTTTGCCCCTACTCCTGCTAAATAAGGAAGAGACACTCCTTTTCTTATTGGCTCCGTCTCCTGTCTGTCTGGTCTCTTTGTTCTTTGGGACTTCTGCACTTTATCCAGGGACCATCGTGGGTACCCACATACTGTGAGGGCTTTCCAGACATGTTGTTCTTTAGCCCTTCCCTCTGTAGTTGTGGGCACCTGTAGGGCTCTGTGTTGAAGAGTTCTGATCACCCCGAGCTGATGATCAAGGGGGTGGTTTGAGCCAAAGAGCAGATATTGGTCAGTGTGAGAGGGTTTTCTGTAAACCCCTGTCTGGAGCTGCCTGTTTTCTCCAATCGTAACATTACAGTCCAAGAAGGCTAAATGGTTATTTCTGACATCCTCACGTGTGAACTTGATATTGGAGTTCACTGAGTTGATGTGCTCTGTAAAGGCCTCCACTTCCTTTTGCTTGAGTCTTTTGTTCATGGTAATGAGTCATTCACGTCATCAGGAGAACCGTCAGGAGAGTCGTCAGGAGAGTCGCCAGGAGAGCCATCAGGAGAGGCATCAGGCCCATCGTTAGGAGGGACAGTTGCCCTGTCATTAGGAGAGTGCTAACTAGAGCACAATAGGTGCTAATTAGAGCAATTGGTAGTCACTAGCCAATAGCAGTCTGCCTCTCGGTAAGAGGGGGTCTGGTTAGGTTTAAAACTCCAGCTTTTGTGGCTTCTCTTATTCTTCTCTACAAAAGTCAAGACAGAAATCAGACTGCCAGAGCAAGAATTTTAGCTGAGGAAGCTTCTGCGATTAAAAGCGAAACATCCTCGCATCAAGCAACCCAGTCCAGTCGAAGATTCAAGCTTCTCTACTATTCTCCAAGTCTAGTGAGAGGTTGAAAAGCTTTGCTTTGGTGCATGAAAAATGCAGGTTTTGTGTTGATTGACTTCCAGAATGAAGAGTTAAAATATCATATTTTGCATGATATTTGCAAGGTAAGTGGATATCCTGACTTAAAAAAAAAAAAAAAAAAAAATATATATATATATATATATATATATATATATATATATATATATATATATTCACTTTTTTGTAAAACTGGTCAAGCAGGAGTCAAATAGGTACCCACAAATACAAGAAGAAAATCCTTCTCTTATGCATCCACTAAAATTAAAATTAGTTGAAAGTAACATGACAACACCATAGTGCTGAAATTGTCAGTTATATATGAACAAATGGTATGTTTTGAATGCTGGAATTCTAAAATGGATTGATTACTGTGACGCTGCTTTATTACTTGTTCTATAGAAGCTATGCCTTTTGGTATTTCATATTGGATCTCTTTCATTTGGACTGAATTTCTGGAATTCCCCTGGCATATGCTCTAGCATAACCCAGAGGAACTAATCTCAAAGCAAGGTGCAAGCAACCCATTCTTGTGGTGTTCATGCAGTATCTCTTCCAAAAATCTGTCACAAAATCCATCTGCTAAATGAAGGAAAATATAAAAAATCTTTTATATGTGGAAGACTTTCTTTGGGGCAATGGCCTGCTTTTTTTCACAGTGGTAATTCCAGCTCTTTAGCCACTGGACTAATACACAATGCTAGATGAAGATGAGATAATGAATTGCCAGAAAAAACAAACTGCAAATATGGTAAATCTTACCAAGTATATTTGTCTAATTTGTGCAAAATTAGTCTAAAACAAGAAGACACAATCATTTAACACGTAAACCTTTAGTAAGGTAGTCTTTAAAGTTTTTTTAATACTTCTTTAAAAATGTAAAATGTAAAAGAGTCTTGGAAATGTTATAAGTCATATGTGAGGAAAAAGAATGTTTTGACTTACCATAGCATTTTTAAACTGCCATATTATTTGAAAAGAAAAAAAAAAAATCATTCCTAACATTACATTATAATATATCCCAATAATGTCAAGACCTTATTTCAAGAAAACAATTTGTTACAAGTTAAAAACACCTTGTTATCCTGTATGCCAATGAACAAGTGAAAACTAGTGACAGTTTCTACTATTATTTTCTACTACTATTTAAAAACAAGTCCTTATGTTACTGAAATTTTGTTTAAGTGATTGTGTCTTATGCTAAGCGTAGATTTTTGTATTTTGATTAGACACTAGACAAATATACTTTGCAATATTTAGCTTTTTTCCATGGTATAGTGAAAATTGCTTGGAGAAGAAAAGGCTCATATATTGTTCTCTGGTGGCTCAAGTTTTATTGACATTAAATGTTATTAAATTTACAGAGCATGTTGTTTGAGTTCCTTTCAGATTTTTATATTTGGCTTTTGTGTAGCCATGCATTATCTTGAGGGACCAGAAGTAACTGTTTTCACAGAAAATATCATTATTTGAGGAACTGCTGGACTAATTTTACAGTTCTCCTCTTTATGTATCAGTGTGGAAGAAAACAAAAGTAACCAACCAGGTGATACCATACTTTTGACCAATCAGCACACGAGGTTCCAGTCAAAGTGTCAATGTTGTCGATCCATGCATTTTCTCTCTCTGCTGACTGCAATTAGGGGTCATGGGGTGTCTGGAGGCTATCCCAGGAGTCACAGGGCGTGAGGCGCAGTACACCCTAGACCAAACGCTAGTCTATCACAGGTGTCAATGATGTGTGCATCCCCTGCCTTTGTGATGGTCTTGATGGTCTAGTGGTTAAGGCATTGGGCTTGAGACCAGAAGATCCTCAGTTCAAATCCCAGCCTGACTGGAAAATCACTAAGGGCCCTTGGGCAAGGTCTTTAATCCCCTAGTTGCTCCCGGTGTGTAGTGAGCGCCTTGTATGACAGCACCCTCACATCGGGGTGAATGTGAGGCATGGTTTGTAAAGCGCTTTGAGCGTCTGATGCAGATGGACAAGCGCTATATAAATGCAGTCCATTTACCATACTAGCTTGCTAACGCTTTCGTTTTTATTTTTATTTTATTTTTTAGCACTGTTGTCATGCTGCTCCACAGCCTGTCCAGTGGATTTTTATTTTATTTTAGCACTGTTGTCGTGTGTTACCTGTGCTGCTCCACAGCCTGTCCAGTGGATTTTTATTTTATTTTTTAGCACTGTTGTCGTGCGTTACCTGTGCTGCTCCACAGCCTGTCCAGTGGATTTTTATTTTATTTTTTAGCACTGTTGTCGTGCGTTACCTGTGCTGCTCCACAGCCTGTCCAGTGGATTTTGATTTTTATTTTATTTTTTTGGGCGCTGTTGTCGTGCGTTACCTGTGCTGCTCCACAGCCTGTCTAGTGGATTTTTATTTTGTTTTAGCACTGTTGTCGTGCGTTGCCTGTGCTGCTCCACAGCCTGTCCAGTGGATTTTGATTTTTATTTTATTTTTTTGGGCGCTGTTGTCGTGCGTTACCTGTGCTGCTCCACAGCCTGTCTAGTGGATTTTTATTTTGTTTTAGCACTGTTGTCGTGCGTTGCCTGTGCTGCTCCACAGCCTGTCCAGTGGATTTTTATTTTTATTTTATTTTATTTTTTAGCACTGTTGTTGTGCGTTACCTGTGCTGCTCCACAGCCTGTCCAGTGGATTTTTATTTTGTTTTAGCACTGTTGTTGTGCGTTACCTGTGCTGCTCCACAGCCTGTCTAGTGGATTTTTATTTTGTTTTAGCACTGTTGTCGTGCGTTACCTGTGCTGCTCCACAGCCTGTCTAGTGGATTTTTATTTTGTTTTAGCACTGTTGTCGTGCGTTACCTGTGCTGCTCCACAGCCTGTCTAGTGGATTTTTATTTTGTTTTAGCACTGTTGTCGTGCGTTGCCTGTGCTGCTCCACAGCCTGTCTAGTGGATTTTTATTTTGTTTTAGCACTGTTGTCGTGCGTTACCTGTGCTGCTCCACAGCCTGTCTAGTGGATTTTTATTTTGTTTTAGCACTGTTGTCGTGCGTTACCTGTGCTGCTCCACAGCCTGTCTAGTGGATTTTTATTTTGTTTTAGCACTGTTGTCGTGCGTTACCTGTGCTGCTCCACAGCCTGTCTAGTGGATTTCTATTTTGTTTTAGCACTGTTGTCGTGCGTTACCTGTGCTGCTCCACAGCCTGTCTAGTGGATTTTTATTTTGTTTTAGCACTGTTGTCGTGCGTTGCCTGTGCTGCTCCACAGCCTGTCTAGTGGATTTTTATTTTGTTTTAGCACTGTTGTCGTGCGTTACCTGTGCTGCTCCACAGCCTGTCTAGTGGATTTTTATTTTGTTTTAGCACTGTTGTCGTGCGTTACCTGTGCTGCTCCACAGCCTGTCTAGTGGATTTCTATTTTGTTTTAGCACTGTTGTCGTGCGTTACCTGTGCTGCTCCACAGCCTGTCCAGTGGATTTTTATTTTTATTTTATTTTTTAGCACTGTTGTTGTGCGTTACCTGTGCTGCTCCACAGCCTGTCCAGTGGATTTTTATTTTTATTTTATTTTATTTTTTAGCACTGTTGTTGTGCGTTACCTGTGCTGCTCCACAGCCTGTCCAGTGGATTTTGATTTTTATTTTATTTTTTTTAGCACTGTTGTCGTGCGTTACCTGTGCTGCTCCACAGCCTGTCTAGTGGATTTTTATTTTGTTTTAGCACTGTTGTCGTGCGTTGCCTGTGCTGCTCCACAGCCTGTCCAGTGGATTTTTATTTTTATTTTATTTTATTTTTTAGCACTGTTGTTGTGCGTTACCTGTGCTGCTCCACAGCCTGTCTAGTGGATTTTTATTTTATTTTAGCACTGTTGTCGTGCGTTACCTGTGCTGCTCCACAGCCTGTCTAGTGTCGGATTCCCTGTTTGGGAATCCGCTAGCTTAGCGTAGCTACTAGCTCTTAGCCGTTTTAGCATGGCGGCTTCTCCTGTCTCTCCCGTACTTTTCTGCTCTGGGTGTGAAATGTTTAGTTATTCCTCGGCCTCTTTTAGCAGTAACGGTACATGTAATAAGTGCAGCT
Organism: Thalassophryne amazonica; assembly: GCF_902500255.1. NCBI lineage: Eukaryota > Metazoa > Chordata > Actinopteri > Batrachoidiformes > Batrachoididae > Thalassophryne > Thalassophryne amazonica. Next base: position 99,017,875 of record NC_047107.1, read on the forward strand.
TATTCGTAGCTTTGGAGGCCAGGCTGGGCGAATTGGAGGCTCGGCTCCGCACCGTGGAAAATTCTACAGCTAGCCAGGCCCCTGTAGTCGGTGCGGACCAAGGTAGCTTAGCCGCCGTTAGTTCCCCCCTGGCAGACCCCGTGCAGTCGGGAAGGCAGGCTGACTGGGTGACTGTGAGGAGGAAGCGTAGCCCTAAAAAGAAGCCCCGTGTACACCGTCAACCCGTTCACATCTCTAACCGTTTTTCCCCACTCGACGATACACTCGCAGAGGATCAAACTCTGGTTATTGGCGACTCTGTTTTGAGAAATGTGAAGTTAGCGACACCAGCAACCATTGTCAATTGTCTTCCGGGGGCCAGAGCAGGCGACATCGAAGGACATTTGAAATTGCTGGCTAAGGCTAAGCGTAAATTTGGTAAGATTGTAATTCACGTCGGCAGTAATGACACTCGGTTACGCCAATCGGAGGTCACTAAAATTAACATTGAATCGGTGTGTAACTTTGCAAAAACAATGTCGGACTCTGTTGTTTTCTCTGGGCCCCTCCCCAATCAGACCGGGAGTGACATGTTTAGCCGCATGTTCTCCTTGAATTGCTGGCTGTCTGAGTGGTGTCCAAAAAATGAGGTGGGCTTCATTGATAATTGGCAAAGCTTCTGGGGAAAACCTGGTCTTGTTAGGAGAGACGGCATCCATCCCACTTTAGAGGGAGCAGCTCTCATTTCTAGAAATCTGGCCAATTTTTTGGGATCCTCCAAACTGTGACTGTCTAGCGTTGGGAGCAGGAGGCAGAGCTGTGGTCTTATACACCTCTCTGCAGCTTCTCTCCCCCTGCCATCCCCCTATTACCCCATCCCCGTAGAGACGGTGCCTGCTCCCAGACCACCAATAACTAGCAAAAATCTATTTAAGCATAAAAATTCAAAAAGAAAAAATAATATAGCACCTTCAATTGCACCACAGACTAAAACAGTTAAATGTGGTCTATTAAACATTAGGTCTCTTTCTTCTAAGTCCCTGTTGGTAAATGATATAATAATTGATCAACGTATTGATTTATTCTGCCTAACAGAAACTTGGTTACAGCAGGATGAATATGTTAGTTTAAATGAGTCAACACCCCCGAGTCACACTAACTGTCAGAATGCTCGTAGCACGGGCCGGGGCGGAGGATTAGCAGCAATCTTCCATTCCAGCTTATTAATTAATCAAAAACCTAGACAGAGCTTTAATTCATTTGAAAGCTTGTCTCTTAGTCTTGTCCATCCAAACTGGAAGTCCCAAAAACCAGTTTTATTTGTTATTATCTATCGTCCACCTGGTCGTTACTGTGAGTTTCTCTGTGAATTTTCAGACCTTTTGTCTGACTTAGTGCTTAGCTCAGATAAGATAATTATAGTGGGCGATTTTAACATCCACACAGATGCTGAGAATGACAGCCTCAACACTGCATTTAATCTATTATTAGACTCTATCGGCTTTGCTCAAAAAGTAAATGAGTCCACCCACCACTTTAATCATATTTTAGATCTTGTTCTGACTTATGGTATGGAAATAGAAGACTTAACAGTATTCCCTGAAAACTCCCTTTTGTCTGATCATTTTTTAATAACATTTACATTTACCCTGATGGACTACCCTGCAGTGGGGAATAAGTTTCATTACACTAGAAGTCTTTCAGAAAGCGCTGTAACTAGGTTTAAGGATATGATTCCTTCTTTATGTTCTCTAATGTCATATACCAACACAGAGCAGAGTAGCTACCTAAACTCTGTAAGGGAGTTAGAGTATCTTGTCAATAGTTTTACATCCTCATTGAAGACAACTTTGGATGCTGTAGCTCCTCTGAAAAAGAGAGCTTTAAATCAGAAGTGTCTGACTCCGTGGTATAACTCACAAACTCGTAGCTTAAAGCAGATAACCCGTAAGTTGGAGAGGAAATGGCGTCTCACTAATTTAGAAGATCTTCACTTAGCCTGGAAAAAGAGTTTGTTGCTCTATAAGAAAGCCCTTCGTGAAGCTAGGACATCTTTCTACTCATCACTAATTGAAGAAAATAAGAACAACCCCAGGTTTCTTTTCAGCACTGTAGCCAGGCTGACAAAGAGTCAGAGCTCTATTGAGCTAAGTATTCCATTAACTTTAACTAGTAATGACTTCATGACTTTCTTTGCTAACAAAATTTTGACTATTAGAGAAAAAATTACTCATAACCATCCCAAAGATGTATCGTTATCTTTGGCTGCTTTCAGTGATGCCGGTATTTGGTTAGACTCTTTCTCTCCGATTGTTCTGTCTGAGTTATTTTCATTAGTTACTTCATCCAAACCATCAACATGCTTATTAGACCCCATTCCTGCCAGGCTGCTCAAGGAAGTCCTACCATTATTTAATGCTTCAATCTTAAATATGATCAATCTATCTTTGTTAGTTGGTTATGTACCACAGGCCTTTAAGGTGGCAGTAATTAAACCATTACTTAAAAAGCCATCACTTGACCCAGCTATCTTAGCTAATTATAGGCCAATCTCCAACCTTCCTTTTCTCTCAAAGATTCTTGAGAGGGTAGTTGTAAAACAGCTAACTGATCACCTGCAGAGGAATGGTCTATTTGAAGAGTTTCAGTCAGGTTTTAGAATTCATCATAGTACAGAAACAGCATTAGTGAAGGTTACAAATGATCTTCTTATGGCTTCGGACAGTGGACTTATCTCTGTGCTTGTTCTGTTGGACCTCAGTGCTGCTTTTGATACTGTTGACCATAAAATTTTATTACAGAGATTAGAGCATGTCATAGGTATTAAAGGCATTGCGCTGCGGTGGTTTGAATCATATTTGTCTAATAGATTACAGTTTGTTCATGTAAATGGGGAATCTTCTTCACAGACTAAAGTTAATTATGGAGTTCCACAAGGTTCTGTGCTAGGACCAATTTTATTCACTTTATACATGCTTCCCTTGGGCAGTATTATTAGACGGTATTGCTTAAATTTTCATTGTTACGCAGATGATACCCAGCTTTATCTATCCATGAAGCCAGAGGATACGCACCAATTAGCTAAACTGCAGGATTGTCTTACAGACATAAAGACATGGATGACCTCTAATTTCCTGCTTTTAAACTCAGATAAAACTGAAGTTATTGTACTTGGCCCCACAAATCTTAGAAGCATGGTGTCTAACCAGATTGTTACGCTGGATGGCATTTCCCTGATCTCTAGTAATACTGTGAGAAATCTTGGAGTCATTTTTGATCAGGATATGTCATTCAAAGCGCATATTAAACAAATATGTAGGACTGCCTTTTTGCATTTACGCAATATCTCTAAAATCAGAAAGGTCTTGTCTCAGAGTGATGCTGAAAAACTAATTCATGCATTTGTTTCCTCTAGGCTGGACTATTGTAATTCATTATTATCAGGTTGTCCTAAAAGTTCCCTAAAAAGCCTTCAGTTGGTTCAGAATGCTGCAGCTAGAGTACTGACGGGGACTAGCAGGAGAGAGCATATCTCACCCGTGTTGGCCTCCCTTCATTGGCTTCCTGTTAATGCTAGAATAGAATTTAAAATTCTTCTTCTTACTTATAAGGTTTTGAATAATCAGGTCCCATCTTATCTTAGGGACCTCATAGTACCATATTACCCCATTAGAGCGCTTCGCTCTCAGACTGCGGGCTTACTTGTAGTTCCTAGGGTTTGTAAGAGTAGAATGGGAGGCAGAGCCTTCAGCTTTCAGGCTCCTCTCCTGTGGAACCAGCTCCCAATTCAGATCAGGGAGACAGATACCCTCTCTACTTTTAAGATTAGGCTTAAAACTTTCCTTTTCGCTAAGGCTTATAGTTAGGGCTGGATCGGGTGACCCTGGACCATCCCTTGGTTATGTTGCTTTAGACGTAGACTGTGTTTCATAATTATTGTATGGCCTTGCCTTGCAATGTGGAGCGCCTTGGGGCAACTGTTTGTTGTGATTTGGCGCTATACAAGAAAAAAGTTGATTGATTGATTGATTACCATTTACCATTTGATACTGAATATCCTTAAATGCTATTATTAAAATATGTTAATATGAAAATTAGGAGTTATACTGAAAGTCAGAAAAATCTAGCCTTATTTACATGTCTACCATGATTATTAAATGCCATTGGAAATAAGCTAGCTGCTGCCAACTTTAGCTTGTGTGCTATAGTTAAAGGACTTGTGTTGAGGGCTCTTTGACTTTGTCAACTTTTCTAACAATGTAGCTCATTATAATTTTCGTTAGTCCTACTTTATCAGAAATAATCAGTTGAGACATATGCAATCACCAATGGTGGGTTTTTGTTATAAAGCAAAAATGCTAACATTGCTCTCTTCTCAAATGTTCTTTATCACTTTATAAGTACACATTTTAAGAAAAACAAATACTATTCATACATAACTAATAATAAGTAAGATGTTGTCTAATATATCCTAACCAATTACTGTAGACAGATGACAAAGCAGAAATGTTCACAATGAATATATTATTATTTATACCTCTGAGATGCACAGACATAGTCAAGGGTACAGAGTGATGTAGAAGGAGAAAAAGAGGAAGAGGCATGAATAGTGGAAAAAAAAGAGCATGAATGACATGAGCATGAAGCACTTTGAGCATCTGATACAGATGGAAAAGCGCTATATAAATGCAGTCCATTTTACCAGAAGATCCTCAGTTCAAATCCAAGCCTGACTGGAAAATAACTAAGGGCCCTTGGGCAAGGTCTTTAATCCCCCATTTCTCTTGGTGTGTAGTGAGCACCTTGTATGGCAGCACCCTCACATCTGGATGAATGTGACGCATTATTTGTAAAACACTTTGAGCGTCTGATGCAGATTGAAAAGCACTATATAAATGCAGTCCATTTTTTAGTCTATAAGCCAGTCATCAATTATGACCTAATAAGTACCATTGTATAACCATTGCAGGGTGGTAGCTGAAGCCAGATAGAGGTCAATGAAGAATTACACAGAGGTCAAAATGTAAAAATGCTTCAGTTATGTTTAAAACTATACTACATTATTTGTATGATCATAATGATTCCTAAAAAGGTACAGTTTGAATGATCTATGACTGAATGTTCTGGAGTTATGGGGTAGAAATAGCAAAAATGGTGACAAAGGTCAGTTTGTTTGTACAGGGGTCAAAAGTTATAGTTGCTCCAATTTCAGTAAAAAAGCTTGCAAAACTATTCTGATTGATAATAACCATCTATGTGCTGCAGGTAGATGAAATGTGGGCATCCCCTTGGTCTTCCCCAGCCTGTGGGTTCTTCCACACTGAGGCTGCTGCATATTGGATCATGCTCAGAGCAATGCACCACTTCGCCAATATGCCATAGCTCAGGGGTGGGCAAGTTCGGTCCTCGAGAGCCACCTTCCTGACACTCTTGGTTGTCTCCCTGCTCCAACACACCTGAATGCAATGAAAGACTCATTAAAAGTCTGCTAATGAGTCTTTCATTGGATTCAGGTGTGTTGGAGCAGGGAGACAACCAAGAGTGTCAGGAAGGTGGCTCTCGAGGACCGAACTTGGCCACCCCTGCCATAGCTGATGCACCCTCGCCATGCAAGTGATACTCCTCATCTGATTCCCTCTACTTAACCACTTGTTTTCTCCAAAGACACCTACTATCAAAGACATGTCATCATCATCTTAAGTCACTGGTCAGTGTCCAAGTATCACAACCATACATTAAAATAGGAAGCACATGAGCCTTAAGATTTGGACCTTTGTTCTCCTGCAACAAATATGAACATCACCAAACATTTCTGTTTAGAAAGCCCATGACTACATAAGACCTTCACATGCATCTCCTGACCTCAAAGGTTGATGACCAAGAAATGATTGACACTGCCATGTTAAGTGAATCTCTACAAGTTCAACAGTTTCACTGCATAGAGATACTATTCTGATGGCTCAGTCTAGGAAGCCATCAAAAGCCTGGATCTGAGTCTTGATCCAGGATACTCTTGTCAGGATTTGACTCTGATCGGGGTTTTGATTCTATTTTTTCCTCCTTCTTTTATCCACCATCTGGCCCAGCTCTGTTTTATTAGTTATTTATCATGTGTTTATTCTATTCTATTTTGCTTTGTCACTTTGTTTCTTTGTTACTTTTCATACTTTAGCCATTGTCCAGTTTTGTTCAGCCAGTTTGTGTTTTCATTGTTTATCACTTGTTTATTTTGTTCTTCTCATTTGTTATATTATCTGTTGTGCTTTAGTGTCGGGTTTTGTGAATCACAGAGTCTCTATTTTATTTATAGTTTGTTTAGCCACATTGTTTTCTTAGTCAGTTCCAGTTTAGTTTTGTCTTAGTGTTTATTTTCTTTCAGTTCACATGTTCATGCCCAGTTTGTTGTAGTATTATATTCTGCCCTCGATTTCCATTTTAGCTCTGTTCTGTTTTTCCTCAATGCCATTTGTTTGTTTCCACTCCACAACCCTGCACCTGCCATCATGTTTTCGTCCCTCACTCGATATTTGATTGCGTTCACTGCACCTGCCTTGTATCGTTCCCTCAAACTCTTGGCACCAGCCAGCCTAGTCTCACTTTTTTTTTTCGTGCTCCTGTCTCGAAATGAGTCAAATTTTCATGACGTTTTTATTTTTTTTTTAAACTCACTATTACTAACCATACTCTAAACCCCAACCCTAACCTTAACCATAACCTAATCCTACTCCTTCGCCCAACCCTAGCCATAACCACCCCCCCCCCCCCCCCCGCTTCACTTTTATTTTGGTGCAGCCATCACGGAATGAATTAGAATGAATTCATGCTGCCGTGACAAAAATGAGGCGCTTTTCGTCACAATATCATGAACCAGTAGATTAACGTATATTTCGTGCTGCTGAATCACGACTTGCTGTGAGACTGGGTTGCACCAGCTCACGTGCCTTTGTCTATTACATCACTCCACTCTGTGTTTACCTTCCTTCACTATTTTGCACTGTGTTTAATCTTTGTCCACTAGCCATGCCCCCTTTCTAGATTGCTCCACGTGCACCTCATTAACACCACCTGTTCCTCCTTTCACACAGATTACTCCACCAGCATTTAAACCCCCACAGTCTCACAGCTCACTGCCAGATTGTTGTCTTTGTACACTTTCCAGAGTGTTTCACAGTTCTGAGTTTTTGTTTTGCCGTGTTCCAGATCCTGCTCTGTACTCTTCGACCATGCCTCTTACCTCATCCCAGATGTCAGTGTTTGCTCGTGCCTCTGAACCCTGCTCGTTTATGACTGCGTCTCTGCCTAATCCTGTTGGTACTTCTTCTGCGCTGACTGACCACATGTGTACCGAAACAATTCCTGGAATGAAGACCATGTTGTCTCTTTCACCAAAGTCTAGTCTAGGAGTTTTTATTGTGGGTCCAGCTGCTCTGGGTGCCGGGCAGCTGCACGTCCTGACAACTTCTTCGCTTGGCTTCTCAAGTGGTACAGTCATGATTTCCTGTAACACATCACTGTTTTCACTTTCTGAAGCTGCAACAAGTAATCTTGCATGGGATTTTTTAAAAGAAATCTTTAATAAAATAGAAATCCAACTTGTCAGTCATAGCATGGTGCTTCCAGGTTCTGTTGTAGCCACTCAGAATTGTGGCACACAACACACTCTGCACTACCGATGAGTCTTAAGCAATTGTTATTTGAGATATGAGTCACTTACCTGCAGCCACTCACATGTTTAACAGTTGTTATGATTATTTCGTCTGAAGACCCACTTTTATTCTCTGGCTTTTAGTTCTGCGTGAGTTGTATGGTCCTCTGTTGTCTTTTGGCCAAGTCAATCAATCAATCAATCAACATTTATTTATAAAGCGCTTTACAGCACTGACTGGTGTCCAAAGTGCTAACATTAAAAACACAAATTTACAAAAATAAAACACATATAAAATAAAATTTTAAAACAACACATAAAAAAGAACATAAAAATAACAGAACATGTCACCTCCCCACTAAGTGTTAAAAGCCAGTTTAAATAAATAAGTCTTTAACTTAGATTTAAAAAGTGCTAGGTCAGGAATAGTACGTAACTCAAGAGGTAGCTCATTCCACAGTCTGGGGCCAGCTACCGCAAAAGCATGATCACCCCAGCGTTTATATCTTGACCTTGGAACATCTAAGTAAAGCTGGCCAGACGCCCTTAATGTCCTATTGTAGGTGCGCAAAGTTAAAATTTCAGACAAGTAGGGAGGTGCAAGGCCATAAATAGCTTTAAAAACAAACATTAACATTTTAAAATCAATTCAAGTGTTTTATTTATTTATTGTTTTATTGTTTTTATGCTCATTTATTAGTATCTGAGTTGGTTTATTGTCTTGTATAGTTTGTATAATCATTTTTATGTGCAGCACTTTGGAAACTGTTCTGCTGTTTAAATGTGCTATACAAATAAAGTGGATTGGATTGGGTTGGATTTCAAAAGAATTATGCAAAATTTATAATGTCTTTGACAGAAATAAAAAAAAAATATATATATATACATGGCAAAAACAGGTTACACTGCTGGACATACCAACAATATGCACTTTCTATCAAATAAACTATTTCAAATAAAGCTTTTGATTTTTGTTACTATTTCTCTGAAAATCAGCATATCAAATCAATTTAATATCAGTCTCTTAAATGGTTATTGTTTCTTCAAGGGTTGCACTGCCAAAAGTTCAACATTGGTAAGTGCAGCAAACCAAATATCTTGCCAGTATAATTACAGTTTTGACTTGTATTAGAGTGTATCTGGTGACATAGCTAGATATTAGGCCCACTGAAAGCTAATATATCATTTGTCATTATGGGATTTTTGACATTTGTTTTTGTTGATGTACTCAGCAAATGTATGAAAACGCAATAATTATTCACAAATTTATTTTAGCACTGACATTAAAATATTCAATCAACACCAATTGCCACATATTTCTAAATAGTGTTCCCTGTACTGGACAGTTTGCAATCACAGGCTGTGTCCGGCAGTGCCATCAACACACACCTGGCAGAAGCCTGCAGGAGTCTAGTCCACCCCTCTACACTCTGGTGAGGTTTGGTCAGTACAGACCAACTTTGCAGCCAACTGTGAAAATTAAGCCAAGTGACTCACCTGTGCAGGCGACCATAACAACTGGGGTGCAGAAAACTGGCAGCAGGTCTTCTGCAGTGATGAGTCAAAATATGAAATATCTGGCTGAGGCAGAAGGCAGTGCTTGTCTGAAGTCGACATTGAAGTGTGGCGGACGTGCCTTTCAGATTTGGAGCTGCCGATATGCAAATGGTATTGGCCATTTGATTAGAATTAATTATTTCAATGCTAACAGCTCCAATTAGATACTTAAGCCCCCATCACACATAGCAAGAATGTGCAGGAACCAGGTTGAAACGGCAACAATTACCATCATCAGATGCAGTTGGGAGGGAAAGAGGTGTGTTCAGCAGTGTCAGAATGCATCCAGATTACCTCATCCACACCTGCACAATGGCATCCAAACAGTATGTAGACAACAGTTTAAATGACACAGACTGCTGTCAGACAGCCATAAAAGGCGCTGAACACTGCCCAATGTCCAAATGTCTGGATGGCAAACGCGGGACCGGAGTGGGAGGGAGCGCTGTGTTCCTCACGTGCATGTGTGTGTGTTTGTGTGTGTGTTCATAAGGGCTGCATGAGACACTAAGCGTGCACACGTATGCTCAACATCTTTGATGAAAGTTTGCTGGCAGTAGGCCAACCAGTCACACCATGCCGTCAGATGGACCCTTTCAAGCGAACTTTAATTTTAATTTATTTATTTATTTTTGGTTACTTCAGGAGAACAACACAACTCTGTACACCGTGATGTCGGTTGGATTATCACATGGGATTTACTTTTTGCATGGTTATTTGTAGCACACAGCAGCCAGGTGAGAGGCTTTTCATCACAGGCTGTGGTTTGGTTCCTGTGCATTCTGCGCTGTCCTGGTTCCGTGCTGAAGGTGAATCTCATGTTTAATAACGTTGTCATGGCCTGGGATACAGATCCACACCTCCTACAGAGTTTAGATGGTGATCAGTTAATTATTTTGAAATGGATGGCTGCAACATGTTTCAAAAAAGCTGAGACACACTCAATAAACGCTTGGGAACTGAGGACACTAATTGTGAGAGTCATGATTGGTTATAAAAGGAGCATCCCCAAAAGGCTCAGCTGTTCACAAGCTAAGATGGGGTGAGGATCACCACTTTGTGAACAACTGCGTGAAAAAATAGTCCAACAGTTTAAGAACAATGTTTCTCAATGTTCAGTTGCAAGAAATTTAGGGATTTCATCTTCTACAGTCCATAAAATAATCAGAAGATTCAGAGAAACTGGAGAACTTTCTACATGTAAGCGGCAAGGCCGCAAACCAACATCGAATGCCTGCGACCTTCGATCACTGCATTAAAAACAGACATCATTGTGTAAAGGATCTTATTGCGTGGGCTCAGGAACACTTCTGAAAACCATTGTCAGTTAACACAGTTCGTCACTACATCTACAAGTGCAAGTTAAAAGTGCAAGTCTACCATGCAAAATGAAAGCCATACATCGACAACATCCAGAAACGCCGCTGCCTTCTCTGAGCTTGAGCTCATCTGAAATGGACAGACGCAAAGTGAAAAACTGTGCTGTGGTCTGATGAGTCCACATTTCAAATTGTTTTTGGAAATCATGGACGTCTTGTCCTCCGGACAAAAGAGGAAAAAGACCATCCAGATTGTTACCAGCACAAAGTTCAAAAGCCAGCATCTGTAATGGTATGGGGGTGTGTTAGTGCCCATGACATGGGCAACTTACACATCTGTGATGGCACCATCAATGCTGAAAGGTACATCCAGGTTTTGGAGCAACACATGCTGCCATCCAAGCAACGTCTTTTTCAGGGACGTCCCTGCTTATTTCAGCAAGACAATGCCAAGCCACATTCTGCACGTGTTTCAACAGTGTGGCTTTGTAGTAAAAGAGTGTGGGTACTAGACTGGCCTGCCTGCAGTCCAGACCTGTCACCCATTGAAATTGTGTTGCACATTATTAAGAGCAAAATACGACAACGGAGACCCCGGACTGTTGAACAACTGAAGTCATACATCAAGCAAGAATGGGAAAGAATTCCACCAACAAAGCTTCCCAAATGCTTATTGAGTGTTGTTAGAAGGAAAGGTGATGTAACACAGTGGTAAACATACCACTGTCCCAGCTTTTCCCAGTTCGGAGGAGTGTGACGCAGTTCAGAAGGAGTGTGATGCAGTTCAGACATGCCAGTAAAAGCTGAAGTGGTGACAGCGGAGTTTTTCCGGCAGCAGCGGCTGAGCTGACGAGCACTGGGAACTTTCCAGCAGCAGTGGCGGAGTTTCCAGTGGTGGCGGCGGAGCTGACGAGTGCCGACAGCGGCGTTCTTCCGCATCGACGGCTGAGCTGATGGGTTTCGACGTCGGAGCTGACGGGCCTCAATGGTGAAGCTTTCCAGCAGCAGCAGCGTAGTTGATGAGCACCGGAGGTGCGGGAGAGTGACAGCAGCGGCTGGACCACCAGGCCCGGGCTTTACATCGGAGATGGGCCCCCCGCGGGTGGACATTGTAGTTGTTGCCTGCAAGGTAAAACTTCTTTTTCTCCAACCATGCCAAAAAAAGTCATTAGCAGCGAAGACTTGGATGAGATCAAGCTCTCATTAAATTTCATGTCGGAGGAACTCAGTGGTGTCGTGAAAAAACAGACTGAGCTGCTTGGGTTATTGAAGGAGGTTCGGGATCTTAAAAGAATTTTACAGAAGACATTAAAATTAGATCACTGGAAAACCGTGTTGATGAATTAGAGCAGCACATGAGGATGGATGAGGTAATTATGTCTGGACTAAACATTAAGCATCGGACATATGCCAGGGCAGTGGCTGTGGGCAGCGGTGCCCGTGACATAGAGGACACGCAGGAAGAAACTCACTCACTGGAGCAACAGGTGATTCAGTTTTTTTTCCCCTCCAAGGACATCCTCATTAATAATACTGACATTGCAGACTTCATTCTGTCTCAAGAAAAAACAGAAAGTCAAAACCGGTTATTATTGTCTAGTTTGCGAATAGGCGTTTTAAGAATGATTTATTAAGGCAAACAAAAAAGCTGAGAGGAACCGAGGTGTACGTAAATGAACATTTGACAAAGAAAAATGCAGAAATTGCAGGACAAGCTAGAATTATTCGAAAACAGAAAAAAATACAAGCGACCTGGACCAGAAATTGTAAAGTCTGGATTAAATTAAATGGCACTCCAGAGGAAGCGAAAGTCCTAATGATATGAGAGCTTTCAGATCTGGATAATCTTAAGTGACTGCTCCTCAAGGAGGAAAATGTCTTTACTGGTTCTTTATCACTTATTTGGAGGGTCTTTGGTTTTTGTTTGATTTCACTCTAAGTCAACTTTTGAGAAAACCTGTATTAGGTACTGGTTTATATTAAAACAGTCAGTTTTCATTTAGCTTCAAGTTTGGTTTGTGGATTATAACTTTTTTTATATAATGTCAATTGATTCTTTCCAATTTACCTCTGACAGGAGCTTGACCTAAAAATTTTTGAGGACTCTTAACATAAATCTCATAACATTGAATATAATATAGATCCAGATAGTTTTTTTTTTTCTCAAAAATATTACTCACCACTGTAATTACTTTACTGATGAACAATTTAAGAATTATTGTATGATAAATGGGTCATTCTCTATCATACATTACAATTGTAGAGGTCTTTGTACAAACTTGTTTAAAATTCAGGATTGTTTAAAAAATGTCAATTAAAAAATTCTCTGTTATTGCAATTACTGACACGGTTGAGCGATGAGCACATGGACACTGTCCAGCTGGAGGGTTATGATTTTTTTCCTATAAGTAGGATGTATAAACGGGGAGGTGGCGTGGCACTGTACGTTGAATCGAGTTATCATTGTGAAATTGTTAATAATATGTACTTTTCTCTTGGAAATATCATAGAATGTGTTACAGTGGAAATCAAATGTGAAAAATAAAAAAAACATAATTATAAGCTGCATTTATAGATCACCTGGATCAAACATAAATTGTTTTGTGGATAAATGACAGACATGTACAATACTTTTAAAAACAACAAGTTTTTGTTTATCTGTGGAGATTTTAATACAGACTGCCTAAATCCTCATAGTCAGTTACATATGTATGTATGTATGTATACATTCTGTGTTTTGTATGGGATTGTACCCAGTGATTACTCATCCAACTAGGATAACCAGGAATACATCAACACTTATTGACAATATATTGACAAATATTGCTGTGGGAAATGTAATGGGAGGACTGCTCATTAGTGATAACAATGACCATTTGCCTGTTTTTGCTGCTTTCAATTCCTTAGTTGATCAAATTGAAGATAGTAATGTTACAAACTACACACGGAAAATAACAAAGAAAACTATGGACAATATTAGAATGGATTTATTCCATCAAAATTGGAGTGACACTTATGTTGAGGATGTAGATCAATCTTACGAAGCATTCATTTCTATTGTTTATTTAAGATGTATGATAAACATTGCCCTTTTGTGTCAAAAGTTGGATGTAAGGAAAATGTTGATAAACCTTGGATCACTAAGGGACTTCAGAATGCATGTAAAAAGAATTTTCTTTTGTATAAGCAGTTTCTAAAATTTAGAACAAATGAAGTCGAGTTAAGATATAAGACATATAAAAACAATCTAATTAATATAATGCGATCATGTAAAAGGCAGTGCTATAGTGATTTATTGGATGAAATTAAAACAAATATACAGAGTACGTGGAAGTTTTTAAATGAAATTGTAAATAAGAGAAAAAAGTTGTTAAAGAATATCCTGCTTTTTTATACCAATACTGATCCCGTTGTTAAAGAAAAGAACGCTATAGTAGATCACTTTAATGGTTATTTTGTTAATGTGGGTAAAAATTTAGCACATTCAATTGTATCTTCTAAAATGTCGTCTTTGGATTACAACAAAACAATTAAAACAGTTATGGATTCAATGTTCATAAAAGGAATGGATCAAAAAGAGATTATTGACATAGTTCATAAACTTAAGGGGAAAAAAATCAACTGATAGTGACAACTTTGATGTTTTTGGTTAAAAATATTATTGATTGTATTGTTACGCCCTTAACGTATATCTATATATAATTTGTCATTAAAGACTGGGAAATTTCCCTTTAAAATGAAAATAGTTAAAGTGATACCAGTGTTCAAATCTGGTGACAAACATGTTTTTTTGTTTTTTTTTTCAAATTATAAATGATAATGGTTAAATGATTTCTTAGCTAAACATCATATCCTTAGCGAGCAGCAATACGGTTTCAGGAAAAATCGCAGTACTTCACTGGCAGTAATGGATTTTGTTGAACAAATTTCCAATGCAATCGAGAATAGGCAATATACTGTAGGGGTCTTTTTGATTTACAGAAAGCATTTGATACTATTGATCATACTTTGCTATTGAACAAATTAAAGATGTATGGTATCAGGGGATTGGCACATGACTGGATGACGAGCTACTTGTGCAATAGGTACCAGTGTGTCCACATTGATGGGACAAATTCAGAGTTTTTGAGGATTACATGTGGGGTACCCCAGGGTTCTGTCCTTGGGCCGTTGCTGTTTCTTTTGTACATTAATGATATATGTTTGGTTTCAAAGTCTGCTAGTTGTATTTTGTTTGCTGATGATACAATTGTGTTTTGTAGTGGGGATCATTTGGGACAGCTCCTGGACAAAATGGAGAATGAATTACATAAATTTAAACTGTGGTTCAATTCAAACAAATTATCGCTCCGTTATGGTAAAACTATGTGTATCATATTTGGTAATAAGCCCAGGAACGTAAATAGAAATTTATTATTACATGATACTGAAATTGAAATTGTAACAAGTGCAAATTTTCTTGGTGTTTATATTGATAATAAATTAAGCTGGAAAACACATATTAACTATGTTACATCTAAAATGTCAAAAGTAATTACAATTCTACATAAAGTACAAGACTTCCTCTCCCAACATTCTTTCGCTATTTTGTATCATGCATTACTTGTTCCATATATGACATACTGGATCAGAACTACTACAAAAAATCATTGTGTTTCCGTTAAGGGTGTTGATATTTGGAATAAGTGTCCTGATAATATTAAGTTACTTGGTACCTTAGTCAGCTTTAAAAGACTTTACAAAAATAATATACTTATTCGTTATAGTTTGGAAAATTAGGTTTGCCATTTTGTTGTTGTGCTTGGGTTTATGTACTGTTGCTCATTTGGTTATGTTTTAAAATTCTGGTGCACTGAGTTGTTTTGTTTGTGCACATTTATTTTGTATTGTTATGAGTATATATGTTTATATGTGGGGAGTTCAGATGAAAAATCCAGTATCATCAAAACCATAAATTTCCTCATATGTATATGTATACCTTCCTTACTTTCTTTATTTTGTATGGTATAAGGGGAGGGTATCTATAAGCTTTGCTTCTGCCTTCACCCTTTTGGCTACACGGATTTATTGTACGTTGTTCATTTTATGAGTGTGTTATTGTTTTTGTTGTTCTGTGTGCCGAATAAATTCATTCATTCATTTTTTGAAACCTGTTGCAGGCCCTCCATCCATCCATCCATTTTCTTCCGCTTTATCCAGAGTCGGTCGCGGGGGCAGCAGCGCAAGCAAAGCTGCCCAGACCTCCCGATCCACACACACCTTCCCCAGCTCCTCCAGGGGAACCCCAAGGTGTTCCCAAGCCAGCCGAGAGATGTAGTCCCTCCAGCGTGTCCTGGGTCTTCCCCGGGGCCTCCTCCCAATGGGACGTGCCCGGAACACCTCTCCAGCGAGGCGTCCAGGGGGCATCTGGAAAAGATGCCCAAGCCACCTCAACTGACTCCTTTCGACGTGGAGGAGCAGCGGCTCGACTCCGAGCTCCTCCCGAGTGACTGAGCTCCTCACCCTATCTCTAAGGGAGCGCCCATTTCAAAATGAGCAAATATTTGCACAAAAACAATAAATTTTATCAGTTTGAACATTAAATATCTTGTCTTTGTGGTGTATTCAATTGAATATAGGTTGAAGAGGAATTGCAAATCATTGTATTCTGTTTTTATTTACATTTTACACAATGTCCCAACTTCATTGGAATTAGTGTTGTAATATAGTGGATGGTGAGTCAGTAAGAGAGACTATTAAGATCACATAATCCAAAGAGCTTGAGTGAGTATCTGCTAAAGAAACAATACCCAGTTAAGGAGTTCAGTTGGAATAAAATCCCATAAAAGTTTGAAGAGTTGGCACATCCATAGCCTTAACATTGTTAGAGTGGAAGGACAATGGGCTTTATTGGCAATTATTTCTCTAAAGTGGCCCTTTGTGTGCGTCAAGCTTCTGAATAACCACGCCCACATTTATAATAAAAAAAGAGATAAAGATGGAAATAAAGCGAGAGCAAAGGAAGAGTGCTGAGGGTAAAATTGATGAAGAGTAGAAGCAGTGAGTGAGTGTAGATAAAATGATCTGCAGCAGAAGGAGAGAGTGAAGTGTCCCCTCTGCAGCCATCTGACCTCTGGCTTTTGGAACGAGCTGCTGAAAGTTTAAACGTCACTCTGCTAACGAGTTATGGCCCTGATGACACTAAATGGCAGTCAATGGACAGATAGATGGTCCACTGGGAATGTATGAAGTCAATGGGCAGTTAGAGAGTGAGGTCCATAGTGCATTAATGGCAGCAATACAATATACTAAATGGTATTTAGCAGACACTTTTATACAAAATGACACCAAGAACCATATTGAGTGTGTTTATTTTTAGAAAGGGTGGCTCCAGTGAAAATCAGGGTTCTTTATGCTCCCACCCTCTAAACCTAATGAGGTAGTGCTCAGTAGGAGGCAGTATGAAAAAAATAAATGAACAATTCTGACCAACACATTCACAGTGGAGTGGTTTTATATACTTTATTGTATTACAGATGGAGTTTTATACAACTATACAGTGGATCAGTGGTGGGCACAGCTAAGCAGGAAGTTAGCTCTGATTTGATCCACTAACTGAAAAGTTAACTTTTATAAGGCTAAACCCATAAACCCCTAAAACATTTAGCTGAAGTTACAGCTAAACCAATAACTTTTAGTACTGACTCCAATACACTGTTAGCTACTAATACTTCTGAGTAAATTCAAAGGTAATCACAAACAACAACAAGCCAGCGCTTCTGCCTGTGATCAGCCTTTTCTCAGCAAAGGAAACCTGGTGACCAAAGAGAAAGGGAAGGGGAGAGAGGAAAAAGATCATTTATTTTGACAGGCATACAGTCTTGCAGATGTGCCACAGGAAACTTGCACAGCAAGGCAGTTTTGACTTATGGTTAAAATAAAAAAAAAGATTTCCGGGCAGGTTATCAAAATTAATGTCACCTCTGTCCTTTTTACAAAGTGAAAATATCAGCTATATGTTTTAGTTTTAAAGTAATGCACTAATTTTGAAGGTTTTGGCATTTACAGACAAACATGCCAAAAGGCATTATGGGAAAATGAGCTTCCTGTCATCAGTGGTGGATGGTCCGTTTATTTATATGTAAAAACCAACACACAAGTTACTGTAATGTGTGTTGGTTTTTACAAATAAATCTGTATTTGTATGTATTTGTAAAATATGTTTTTTTTTGTGTGTGTAAAAAAAGGCCATTTGAAAACAGAAAAATCTAAGTGTGATTCAGCATGTATAGCAAATGTGTGGCAACTGGTATTCACACTCTCATCCAGTAGATGGCAGTGTTCTTGGCAGTGCATGGCATTAGTGCATTTTGATAACCCGTCCGGAATTAGTTTGTTTAAAATTTTAACCATAAGTCAAAACTGTCTTGCTCTGCATGTCTCCTGTCCACAAGACTGTATGGCTGTGAAAATAATCTTTTTTTTCTTCTCTTCCTTTCTCTCTGGTAGCCAGGTCTCCTCTGCTGGCAGAGGATTAAGCTCTACCTCTCATAGCTGTCTGTCTGCTACAAAACACATAACAGGCAGGAACCAAAATGTATTATTTCAGGCTTTACAAATGTTTTTAAGTGTTAAGCAAAAGTTAATTGTTCTGCTATTGGTTTTCAAAGTTATCTGAAAAGCTAAACAGCTAACAAAAAAGTTAGCATGACTAAATAGCAGCTAGTGAATTAGCAGAACTGTGCCCACCACTGCAGTGGATATAGAACACTGTTGCACCTTTTTTGTGTTGTGATCTGGGCTGCAGTCCGGTTTATCGTGTCCTTTCCAGCTTTTCCCTTTATTCCCTCTGTGGCTTGCCTGTCAGCCAGCTGCTGAAGCAATATAGCGAAGCAAGAGGGCAGAGTCACACCTGGCAATGTGCGGTCAAGGAGCATGCACTGCAATTACCAAAGAGGGCAAAAATTAATTACATTATTCTAACTTAATTAATAATATTAAAAGCTATAATAAAAAGCTATAAAAAAAAAACAGGAAGGTTTGTGTAAGCTCATTATAATGATTGCCCTCGGTACTGCATTCCCTCAGCACGCTGTATTGCACATCCGGGTACTTTTTGCCCTCTTTGGTAATGGCGGCCATGCCCCCATGTAGGCATGGTAGTTTTACATTAGCGGTATAGACAGTGCACACTTGAGCTTTACCATATCTAACTCTATGCACCAACCCTATCTCTGAAGGGGCCCTAGTTAACCCTTATAGGGTCTTCGTTTTTTGTTACACAGGGAGTCCTGCTGTGTCTGGTGGACCCATTGCATTTTGAGGCTTTTAATTCAACATAATCACACTTTTTGTTAAAATACTCAGCAGATGTTAACTTCATCCCAATTGCAAGTAATATAAACAGCACACGTTAAGTTTGTAACTTTTACCTTTGTTAAATCACATTTTTGAATAGAAATACTACTCATTTTTTGTTTATTTTTAAATTATTTTCCAGTTATGCTTGTTTTCCTTACTTTCTTACATTTTAACAAATGTACAAATGAAGCAAGTTTTGTTCTTCCAAAACTATAGTGTATTATTTACTTGAATTTTATGATAAATTTAACCTACTCAGGTCAGTTTACACATAACACCTGTCTGAACAACATATTAGCTTCATTGATTTTCATACTAGACTATTCTACACATAATGTACTTCTTGCACTGAGTGCATGTATATTGTGTTTTTCTGTCCATCTTAGGTCCACACACTTCACAGACTACTCCTGGCTGCTGAAGGGCTGGTGCTGAGGCTCTTTCATGCTTCGAAGCTGGCTGATGGTCATCCTCCTCTACAAACTCTGTGTCAGAATCTGTAGAAATGTGATCCTCACATTCTGAAACTCTTTCCTCTGCATCACCATCAAAACCTTCTCTTCCAATATCAACTGTAAGGCAGCCTGAACAGAGAATCGCTTTGCCATCTTCAGTTCAATTTTCAATTTTATTAATTTCTATAGCGTCTTCTCACGATAGTCACCTCAAGGTAATTCACACAATACAAAATCACAACAGAACAAAATGAAGTCAAATCAAAAAAGGTACAATAAAAAGTAAAAACTTAAAAGAATAAAAAGAAAACACAAGCCAGACATAAAAACATAATATATTAATGATAAGACAATCTAAAAAAGTGGGTCTTTAATCTTGATTTAAAAGTCTCCACCGAGTCCGACTGCCTTATTCTTCCTATGAACACACAAAAGTCCTGCACCTTGTGAACACAAGGCCCAAGCAGATACGTGGGGCTTAATCAGGTCAGCCAGGTAGGGAGGTGCCGGTCCGTGAACAATTTTATAGACCACCAACAGAACCTTAAAATCTGATCTGGCAGAAACAGGAAGCCAATGAAGGGATGCCAGAATGGGTGTAATATGGTCAAAATTTATGTTTCGTGGCAGAAGTCTGGCATCAGCATTTTGCACCAATTGAAGACCCCTAATGCTGGACTGCAGCAAACCAGAAAACAGAGCATTGCAATAATCAAATCTAGATGAGATAAATGCATGTATCAGAGTCTCAGCATCAGCCATAGACAGGCTGGGACGAATCTTGGCTATATTTCACAGATACAAGAAAGCAGTCCTCATAATGTCTGTAATGTGGAGGTCAAAGGACAACATAGGATCAAAAGTCATCCCAAGATTGCCCACTTTGTCCGTATGATGTATAACACACAAACCTAAGCTAAGCAATAGCTGGTCAAATTGATGCAGATGTGTCGCTGGATCAAGAACCATCATTTCAGTCTTATCAGAGTTGAAAAGTAGGAATTTACTGGACAACCAGTGTCTCACTGATGTAAGGCAATCTTCTAAGGAGTTTATGTGGTTAAGACTACCGGCAATTATCAGCATGTACAATTGAGTATCATCATAACAGTGAAAGGCAATCCCAAAATGCCGCAAAATATGCCCAAGGGGCACTATATAAAGGGACCCAAGGGGGCCTAGGACCCAAAATTTCATGTCACTAAGTTAGAGGTAGTGTTATTGTACACAACACAATGAGAGCGACTGGACAGGTATGACATCAACCATGCAAGGGCACATCCAGTAATCCCAAAATAGTTCCCCAGCCTATCAAGTAAAACACTATGATCCACGGTGTCAAATGCAGCACTAATATCTAAGCATCAAAACCGTAGTGGTGTCCGAGTCCTTTGCTTGCAGAAGGTCATTCATTACTCTAGTAAGCGCTGTCTCTGTGGAGTGATGTTTTCTAAAAGCAGAATGCAGTGGCTCAAAAAGATTATTCTCAGTAAGGTGGTCCACGAGCTGCCGTGAAACCACTTTTTCAAGAATTTTAGAACAAAATGATAAATTTAATATTGGCCTATAATTATTCAATGCACCAGGATCAAGACTAGATTTCTTAAGCAATGGTTTAATCATTGCATATTTAAAACACCTAGGAACAGATCCAGTCTGCCCAAGAATGGGCCATAGGTCCATAAGCAGTCTTGTTGGTATACGATCAAATAAGGAGGTTGTGCTTTTTGTAGACATTATGAGTTTCATCAGCACACCCAGTGAGATACTATCAAATTTTGTAAATCTAGGTATTACCTCAGTAGTATCACCCACCACCATAGCAGGGTGTGGTGGCTGGGTCAAGGCCTGCTGGGATGTGGTCAACCTAATATCCTCTATTTTCTTCTCGAAATAATCTAAGATGTCCTGTTCTGAAAAGGGAGAGCAACTAACAGGTGGCTGTCCATAAATGAGTATCGCAACCATGTCAAACAAGAACTTTGAATTATGCTTGTGTTTATTGATCAATTCAGAAAAATAGGCCTGCTGTGTAGCCAATAGTGCATGCTTATAATCCAAAATAGCATCACGCAACACAAGGTTGAACACCTCTAAATTGGAGCTACGTCATTTCCATTCTCAACCTCTAGCCTTCGGCCTGAGGGCACACAGTTAACCAGTGAACCAAGGCAACTGCACTTTGGGAAGGCATGATTTTAAAAGAGGTGTCACAATCTTATGAAGTGTAGTTTTAAGAGCTGAATTTAAACTATCCGCAAGACAGTCTACTGACTGGACATTCTCCAAGCTTGAAGCTAAAATACCAGGCAGTCTAGCCTCGAGTTCAGTCATAGTTAAGGGATTAATGCATTGGCGCAGTAGTAGACAAGTTTGTTGCTCTACTAAATGCGGCAGCATAAATGTCAACCTAATAAGTGAGTGATCTGAGACCACCGATGCCAAAGGGAAGGGCTGGTCCTGAGGCTTTTTCATGCTTTGAAGCTGGCTGATGCTCATCCTCCTCTACAAACTCAGTGTCAGATTCTGAATTTTTAGAAATGTGATCCTCACATTCTGAAACTTCTTCCTCTGCATTACCATCAAAACCCTCTGTCTCTTCCAGTATTAACTGTAAGGCAGCCTGAACAGAGAATCACTTTGCCATCTTGATTAGTTGTGGTATGGAACCATGCTGATAGAGCTATTTATAGTGTCAGGTCCCCAAGATTGGGGACAGACGGTGAAATGTGTGGGAATGTAGGTGCAACCATGTGCGGGAACAGTGGGTGCTTCCCTTCAATCTGCCCTGCTCCGCTCAACTACAACTCACTCAACTCAGTCATTCACTCACTCACAGGCTCAGAGAGCAGAAAGGGAAAATGAGGGTGCACAGGACATATGATTTCCACAGTTTTAATAGCCCCGGGTCCAGTGGACCCGAAGACCCTGTATGTAATATAAATTTGAAGGGGGGAGGGGGATATACAGGGGGACGTCATTGAAAATGTTTTCTGATTTATGTTCCTCACAGAAAATGAACCAAAGCCAATGAGTCTTAGCTTGAAAAAATAATTATTTGTATCATTTTTCTTAAGCTAAAAACTGAAAACGGACCCACAGACCCGAAGACCTTATAAGGGTTAAGACTGAGTTGAGCAGACCTTGCCAGATTCTTCCATCATATCAAGTGGTAATGTTTTGTCTTTTCATGTTAACAATGTCTTGTGAAACTGTTTTTTTCCTCATGTCATTTTGAACTCTGTGTTTTTTGATAAGCTTAGACAGTATTTCTAGTTTTGCTGTTGTTTTTTATTTGTCAGTTCTTTAACTACACCTTAAAGGGGGTGGTGGCCAAGTGGTTAATGCGCTTGGTTTCAGGTCAGAAGGTTCCGGGTTCAAATCCCACCCCTGCCACATTTCTCCATGGAATGTGGAATTACGTCAGGAAGGGCATCTGGCGTAAAACTTGTGCCAATACAACATGCAGATCCACCTTTGATTTGCTGTGGTGACCCTGAGTGCAAACAAGGGGGCAGCTGAAGGGACTTAATTTTACTTTAAGTACACCTTTTTGTTTGGTTGTGTCAAACCTACTGTAATTTCCGTACTATAAGCTGTTACACTTTTTTCACATGCTTTGATCACTGCAACTTAAACAATGATGCGGCTAATTTATGGATCTTTAGAGGCTTTGTCATAAGTCGAAATACGTCAATCGATGCTGTCCATTAATTAGCTGAAAGCTGCGGTCCTCATGCAGCGTACATTCACACACACAATAAATATAAAGTCTTACCTGTTAGTTTTAGTGGATTCATCAACATGTCCTGAGGAAAATGACATCTGAAAACACTTTAATTCTTTGTCGTGATTGAAGAAAAGTCCATCTGGCACTTGCCACTGCAGTTGTGCCTCCATCAGATCAGTCTCTCCCCCCCCACCAGGTCTCATCTTTGCACCACAAGTTGGAACATTCACAGTGCCTCATTAACGTCTCATTTAAAACAGACACCAGGTGATCCTGGCTGCACGCAATGACATTATCTCATGATCCACAAAGAAAGAGAAAAAAAGTTAAAATTACTCAGTTCTCCGTGGAGCGGCGATGCTGTGCAACAGCGTGTGATACCATGTGCACGCTGGATGATGTGCTCATCTGAAAAATGCATTTACGGTACGTATTTCATTGAAAGTTAAAAAAATCTTTCTAACATCTTTCTCATGTTACAACATGGAGACCCGCGGCTTATAGACAAGTGCGGCCTATTTATGTACAATTTCTTTTTTACTTTTAAAATTGGTGGGTGCTGCTTATATTCAGGTGCGCTCTATAGTCTGGAAATTACGGCAAGTTGGATCACATGGACTGAGTTTTTTGTCCTCCTCTGAACACAACCTGCAGTGGATTATTCATTATTATCACTTACTAAGGTGTTGCTGGGTCAGTAGCACTGATTTACATTTACGCTACCTGGCTATACCTGCCTGCAGTAACAGGCAGGTATCCCAATACCTGCCCACTGTGCATAAACTGATGACGTCATAGTGCGCAGTCCAAGAAATGTCCGCAGACGAAAAGATGAAAAGGCGAGAAGTGTGTGTTGGTCCCAATATGGATATTGTTGGGTATTTTCTCCTCCAAACATTTTTAAAACCTTTAACAAGACAAACAGAGTCAAGAAACACCAGTGAGACAGAAAGTCAAATTTTACGCGCGGAGTGCGGCCAGGCTGTACACCAAGGCTACACTAAAGTCTGGCCTGCTTTTCCGCTCTTTTTATTAAGAGACGCCCTCATCACATAAACAAAAAACTTGTCCTAAGGGTGGGGGTGATGACGCAAGACAAGTTTCTTCCCGTAACATAAACGCATACGTCAATAAGTGCAGCTGTAAGGAAGGACACTTTCTTTTACACAGGTCAGCACATCTCGTTCGTCTGTTGCAGTTATCAGCTGTTCTGCATCTGCCTGAAGTGTCCTGTCCTTCACACTCCTTCACACTAAGCACCACATCACAACAGTCAAAACGTTCTCTTACTCCCAGTCGTTAGAGGCTGCGAAAACAAAGTTATATTATAATAATAAGTACATCCAGCCCTTCATTCCCAGCTCAGATTGACCCCAGAGTGCTAAAACAAAATTGAATTCTCAGGCTTGGTTAAGACAGGTGCAAAACAGCACAACACCGTTCTCATGAGAAAGAAGACAAAGCTAAAACAAGGTTGAATAACACATACATTCTCAGGGTGAAGTGCAAACAGCACAACACCGTTTTCATAAGAAAGAAGACGAAGGTACAAATGTTTAACAGTGATAACATATATATATATATATATAAAATCCTTAACATTTCCCACCTGTTTATCACCTGTTAAACATACAGTAGGCATCACCACTGTCCACGTTTTTATTAATTAAACACCACCAACAGATGGAAGATTCGAATCCAGCTGCTATTTGATCAACCAGTTTATACTCGTCAGGCACTCCTCTGGGGACTCCTATTGCGTCAATATATGTTGGATTTCCTACTCCTTTCCAATCTCTTTTTACTCTATGTCTGGCTATGCCTTTCTGCCAATCCTCAGGAATAAGAGAGGCTGCATATGTCATAACGTCTTCAGGGGTCATGGGTAACAATAATGATATTAATGCACAATAACCTGACACATTTCGTGGCAGTCTGTCAAAGATTCTGTTATCACCACACCACCACCATACATCACTCCTACCGACTGGTATAAATGAACTGTTTTTTCTGTATTATTCGACTACACCACTTGTCTTATTACTTTTTCAGCTAAAGCTTCATAGGCTAAGAGTGTGTTAACTCATCACGTCAACAGTTCAAGCTTGAACTGGAGTTGTGAGCTTTTCAATATCATCATAATTCTCAGTACAGACATTACAGTTTTCTCCACTAAGGTCTGACTGTTTCAATGCTTGATAGTTTGTTGGAAGGCCAGATTACACTGTACAAATGTATCTGACACCATTTTGCCAACCATTGTTTTGATATAAGGGATCACACAACACATGCAAAGTCCAATCAGAATTAGGACTATAATAACTGGTGTCACCATTTTCAATAGTAACTGCCAACATGGTCCTGAAGTCAACCAGGACCAGGGATTCCACCGGTTCACGGCTAGGGTGTCTTTATGCATTGCATCACGAAGTTTATTCAGCTCTTCCAATGCGTCCTGCATATCCACTGAATGAATGGAGTCTGGGATGAAAGTACAGCATGTTGTGTTCAGCAGAACACAAACTCCTCCCTGTGAACCAGTAAGCAAGTCTAAAACCATGCGATTTTGCATCACCATGGTACGTAAAGCATCTATTTCAGTGTTTTGAGCTGCTACTATTTTTTTAGTTACATTCATGAACAGACCCAATCGATAATTCAGAGTTTCAATCATTAATGAATTTTTCCCACTCCTATCCAGGGGAACAATGAATGTGCTATTTTATCTCCTACAGACCACAATTTTTTGGTCCTTTAGTACATCCGAGCCCCACATGTGATCATGTGGTAACACATCTGGGTATATCAATCTCCTCCGTCTGGTGCTGCCATTCTTCTCTGTGGAGGTCCTACCACATATGTATGGTCAGTCACCTGGGTAGGTGCACACACACCACCCCAATTTGGTGGGAGACTCATGTACAGTCTGGAACCATAAAGCCAATAGATGTCATCATACACCGGAGTACCATTTATAGGTGGTAGCAAAAACTTACTAACATAAGCACATGATTCATCCGTTCCCCATGGACAGGAGCCTGTATAATTACATCCCCGTCCAATGTGATGAAGATAAGTACCATCCACATATTATGTTTTGGTTAGGCTTAAATTATTTGATAAAACATACGTTTGGGTACACAGACGTTTCTTAATTTTACCTACATTTTTATTCCCTGTCCCGTAAAAGCAAATTGGGAATGGCCGTTGTGATGACAATTTAACGTGATGATATTTTTGCATTTCCCTTCAGTCTAGTCAATGGAGCAGCACTTGGGCACGCTTGTACGTCCTCTGTTGAAATCCCTATCATATAAGTGGTTGCACTGAGGCAAGTGGTGTTACATCTTATCAGATTTGCTGAGAACTGCTGCCCCCGAAATACAGTTTGATTATGCATCCGTATGATAAGACATTCTGTCACCCTAGCAGGGTACGGTTTAGCCGTCAGAGCTGGGTGTGTTGAGGATATAGGTATCTGTGAACAAACATAACAATTAGTAACGTAATTCCATTCCACCAGGCCAGGAATCCGAGGAGCACGAAACACACTAAGATCACAACGCAACCGGCTGCCCTACCAACAGTCCGGCAGCGGCGGCGCTGAGCACGCCGCTCCGGGGTCTGCTGTAGTTCAGTCATGATTGCTAGGATACAGTGTTGTTAACCACCTCACCTAATAGTGCAAGGATCTCCCTGCTTCACTGGCATTGAGACAATCTATTGCTAATTAAATAGACTCCCTTTGTAGCCAGACTTCCCCTTCCACTGTGGAGGCCGCCAACACACGCTGTATCTTACAGTGATGTATCCACGTTGATCTCTCCGCTATCTTTACTGCAGTTGGTGTTGTTAACAGCACTTGGTATAGACCTTCCCAACGAGGACTGGACTCTGATGAACACCCAGTCTCCTGGCTAGACTACCGGAAGGCCGTCCTGTGGAAGATCAAAATTATTCGGCAGTAAATGTGTTTAAGTTATCTCTTTCTGTGTTAATGTCTTTTTCATAAAATTTGCTAATGTTTGTTCCTCATCTGCTGTTTTAGTATCCATGTCAAAATTGGTAGACGATATGGTCGTCCATAAAGTATCTCAAATGGTGTTAACCCTGATGGTGTTGGTGTTATTCTCATATACAATTTTACTAGGTCCAACATTCAATCCAGGTTTGTTTTGTCTCTTCTATACATTTCCTTAATCTTATTTTTATTGCGCCCTTTTATGTGCCCTTTGTCCTTTCCACTAATCCGGCACTGTGTGGTTGATAAGCACAATGATTTTTGAGATTGACCTGTAGCGCTTCTCCTACGTATTGCACTATTGTATTAACAAAATGCGCTCCATTATCTGAATAGACTGTTTCTGGTATTCCAAATCATGGAATGATGTCTTTGCACAATGCCTTAGCCACTGTAAGTGCACCTGCATGTTTTGTAGGGAACAATTCTACCCATTTTGAGAAGGCATCAATTATGACTAAACAAAATTCCTTCCCTTCATGTTTACTCAGCTGTATATAATCCATATGAATCACTTGAAAGGGATATTGTGGTGTTGGAAATTTGCCTCTTTGGGGTCTCAAATTGCCTTGTGAGTTGTGTTTTGCACATGTCATGCATGCTCTACAATGCTGTTTTGCATATGCATCGAACCCATAAAGACAAAAAATAGATTGCAATTGCGATATCATACCCCCTGATGAGACATGCGTCACGCCATGGCTCATAATAGCTGCCCATTTAAACATATTTTTTGGCAATATGGGTTTCTTTTGTGGTCATATCCGGAGGGGTGTCATATAGGAGAAAAATAGAAAGAGCTGTTGCCGCCTTTGCGGTTTTGTCAGCAACGTCATTTCCTTTTGAAACACTGTCAGAGCCTTTGGTGTGAGCCGCACATTTGCATATAGCAATTTGTTGAGGCAACTTCACAGCTTGCAGTAGGGCAGTTAGGAGAGTGGCATGAGTCACTGGCTTTCCAGATGATGTCACCATTCCACGCTCCTCCCACAGTTTTGCAAACACATGCACTGTGCTGAAAGCGTACTGGCTGTCTGTATAAATTGATACAGCCGTACCTTTAAACAGATAGCAAGCTGCAGTTAAAGCAACTAATTCAGCTGCTTGTGCTGAAAATGACGATGGCAATGAAGCAGAATCAAATACTTCTGAATTTGTGACAACAGCATATCCAGATTGTGTTTGTCCATAAGCTTTGTCAGTGGAAGAACCATCCACATACACAATTGTACTGTTTGGGATGGGTGTGTCCCGGAGGTCTGGGCGTGCTTTCGTACAGACTGTAGCTACATCAAGACAATTGTGCGGCTCACCATCCTCAGGTAAGGGTATCAATGTGGATGGATTCAATGTCGTACAGCACTCTACCGTAAGGTGTGGTTGTGATAATAGCAAGGACATGCACGAAAGATGTCTTGCTGGGGACAAAAGGCTCATTTTTGTCTGCAACAGAAGTGCAGAAACTGCATGTGGAACTTCCAGTGTCAACTGATGGAATAGAACAACATTACTGCTACTTTGAACAGCCATAAAGGCTGCAACAACAGCCTGTACACATGGTGGTAGAGCACTTGCCACTGCATCCAATTTAGATGAGTAGTAGGCAACTGGCCTTAATTTTGAGCCATACACTTGAACCAAAACACTAGTCATGGACTCATTCTTACAATCAGCTGTTTGAATGAATGGTTTACTATAATCTGGTAGTGCCAAAACTGTGGATGACACTAATGTTTGTTTTACTTTTACAAAAGCTTCCTCAGCATCTTTGTTCCATTCCAACAGGGTTGACATTGAAATATCATCCTTGTACATCAAATCAGAAAGTGGACTAGTCAATTCTGCATAGCAGGGAATCCATGCCCTGCAGTAATTAGTCAGTCCAAGAAATGACATCATCTGCTTTTTGGTTTGTGGTTTTGGAGCGTGTAAAATTGCTTCCTTCCTGTCAGACAGGATCATGCGCCCTGTGGCTGATAATTCATGTCCTAAATATTTTACTTTATCCCTACACAACTGAACTTTGTTTTTACTCACTTTGTGGCCATTATCAAATAAGAAACATAATAATGCTACTGTGTCAGTTATGCAGTTTTCTCGTGTGTCAGAGGCAATCAGAATGTCATCAACATACACTAATAGTTGGCTATCTGCCGGTGGAACGAAATTGGCTAAACATGCCGACATGACTTGAGAATAAATAGTTGGACTCTCTGCGTAACCCTGCGGTAATCTGGTAAATGTATATCGTTGTCCTTTAAAGGTAAAAGCAAACCAGAATTGACTATCTGGGTGTACTGGTACAGAAAAAAAAAAAAAATGCATTACTGATATCTATTACAGAAAAACAACTAGAATTTAATCTCAATGAGCTTAACAGTGTGTGCGGATCTGGGACACATGGTGCTCTTTTAATCACAGCAGCATTTACTGCCTGCAGATCTTGAATCTATCTCCATCCCACTGAGGGCGGAGCCTTTTTTTTACAGGAAATATGGGTGTGTTACATGGTGAATCTGGACATGGCACTATTACTCCTGCTGTTAATAAATTCTCTATTACCGGCCTGATTCCTTCAATTGCATCAGGTTTCAATGGATACTGTCTTACACATGGTCTGTATTCTGTTTTTGGTCTTATAACTACAGGTTGTGCATTTTTTATCAGTCCTACGTCTGAAGGACCTGTTGTCCACAATCCTGATGGTACAGAAGAGAGAAGATCATCCTCTTCAGGACTCAACTGAAACACTCAGGATTGTGAAGTGGACACATTAATGTGTGTTCCAGCTGTCAGCACCAATGAGACATTAACTGGCACTTTATACAATTTAGTTGATGGACTGAACTCCGTTCGTTGTCCAACTCTGCTCCAATCAGTGGCTGACAAAGCTGTTATGACTGTCAGTCCCAATTCTTGCCATTCTGTCAAATATGGTTTACAAAGTGACACATGTAATGGCATACCTGTGAATCTCAATTTTAAAACATCTTCAGTGGCACCTGTTACTGTTATGACAGCTGTTGAGTTGCCATCATGAATCAAATCGGTCATTGTCAGCTTCACAGGTGAAACATTTTTCAATTTGTTTTCATACACTGGTGTTCCTGGCAATATGCCACTATGGACTCTAAATACACTCTCAAATCTGCATCTAAACTCTATCCATGGCTCTCCTTCTTTCTGAGTTGTCCTGGTAATTTCAGTATAATTTATCTTTGGTCCTAACACACCTTTTGCACGTGTAATCATAGCTTCCACTCTTGTTTTCAAGACTGGATCATCATGTGGCAATGGTACGCCATCCTGGTCTGCAGGATTCCAGTCTCCGCGTATCTGACTCCATTTTAGGGCCACATGCTTTCATCCACACCTGTTGGACTTCAGGTCCACTAAGGTGGTAAGAACTTCTAATGTTTTCTATATCCTGCATAAATCCCTCGATATCGACACGTGGCGATGGTATCATGTCGACTGCTGCTTTGATATTATCAGCATTCCATGTTCGATATACGAGCATGGTTGATCGCTGTCCTGCTGTTCCTGCACGAGGATTTGGTACTTCTATCATAGGATAGGCACCTCCCTGGTCACTGTGTTCCACCATGGGAGGGGCTGTGGGCACTTTCGCTTGACTGCGTGTTTGTGGTTTTTCTGGTTTTTCTGGTTTTTCACTTTTTACCTTAGGTTTTACTGCCAAATCATACTGTGGTGGCGGTACATCGTCATCCTCTGGTAGAGGAGATAAAGGTGTTGTTGTCACCGACGATCCAGCCAGCGGTGGTTGCTGAGGTTGTTCTGGTTCTCTGTGCTGAATTATCACATCTTCTTCTGCCTTACCTACAGCTTTCTTTTTCCTTGCTTTCTCTAATCGTCGCTTCTCTGCTCCTTTCTGTCTGTTCTCTGCTTCTTCCTCCCAAAATGCCACTAAATCTGCCCCTACTTTCTGCATCTTTTTCTCATCACCTTTATGTTGCTGTTCTAACTCCTTCTTCAGCTTTTGTATGCTGATCAGGTTCAGTCGTCCGTCAAAGTCATGTTTATTAATCCAGGTCTCCAATTTTTTGTTGTTTTTGGATTTTTTTTTTTGCTTCCATAAATTTCCAGTCGTCAGTTGATAAATTTTCCTTATTTATAGACGTCTTACCCCCCATTTTTATTATCCCTTGTTATAATTTGGACTTCAGACGGGGGGCACACCTAGGGTGTTCTAAATCTGAAGTTTTCACACTTTCTTTGGACATGACAATTAATTTGCCGTCGTGTGGTTGATTCCTTTCACCTCCCCGTAGGAAGCGGAATCACTTGCCTCTGCTTCCACACGCACGGTTGTCACTAACGTTGTCCAAAGTATTGCACTTTCACACAGTTATTTACACTTACACAAAACACTATTTACACATAGAAACACTTTTAATAATCGTACGCGTATTCTTATGTCAGGGGAGCTCGCCCTCCCGTGAAATTTAACTAATGTCCTGCATTAGGGGACTCCGCCGTCCCTGCCAGATTTAACTGCTTTTTTACAGTGCACGTATTTCTACCCGGGATTTCCTTTACGTATTAAAACAGAGGAGTCCGTATCCTCCTTCCGGAATTTAACTACTTGCGTCCCTCGCAACCGTAGAGGAGTCCGCCCTCCTTACAGAGTTTAACTGTGTTTCATTAACAGACGATTCTGTATCATCGCTTACGGAGTTTAACTGTTTTATGTGATCACTTTTATCCCCTACCGGTACGCGTATATAAACAGAGGAGTCCGCACCCTCCTTACAGAGTTTAACTGCTTTGCATTAACAGACGATTCTGTATCATCGCTTGCGGAATTTAACTGTTTATGTGATCTGATCACCACTCACTCGGTACTGTTTACAAAGAAATTCTACTCACTGACTCGACTTCCTGTCTGTCTTCTTCGGGAAAATCTCGTCAACCAGACGATGCCAACGGTGGTCGACAATTGCAGACACGATCAATCGATCGGACCTTGGCCAAGGATTTACGTCTGGACTTGACGACCTCCGCCGGACACCTCCGGTATTGTTGAGATCCCGGACGAGCCCCCAGTCAATGTTGGGTATTTTCTCCTCCAAACATTTTTAAAACCTTTAACAAGACAAACAGAGTCAAGAAACACCAGTGAGACAGAAAGTCAAATTTTACGCGCGGAGTGCGGCCAGGCTGTACACCAAGGCTACACTAAAGTCTGGCCTGCTTTTCCGCTCTTTTTATTAAGAGACGCCCTCATCACATAAACAAAAAACTTGTCCTAAGGGTGGGGGTGATGACGCAAGACAAGTTTCTTCCCGTAACATAAACGCATACGTCAGTAAGTGCAGCTGTAAGGAAGGACACTTTCTTTTACACAGGTCAGCACATCTCGTTCGTCTGTTGCAGTTATCAGCTGTTCTGCATCTGCCTGAAGTGTCCTGTCCTTCACACTCCTTCACACTAAGCACCACATCACAACAGTCAAAACGTTCTCTTACTCCCAGTCGTTAGAGGCTGCGAAAACAAAGTTATATTATAATAATAAGTACATCCAGCCCTTCATTCCCAGCTCAGATTGACCCCAGAGTGCTAAAACAAAATTGAATTCTCAGGCTTGGTTAAGACAGGTGCAAAACAGCACAACACCGTTCTCATGAGAAAGAAGACAAAGCTAAAACAAGGTTGAATAACACATACATTCTCAGGGTGAAGTGCAAACAGCACAACACCGTTTTCATAAGAAAGAAGACATAAAATCCTTAACAGATATTACAGATTATTTTCTCATGGAAAGCCTGACAATGAACAGCAGCCAAAGCAGCCAGCTTGATGAGGATGCACTGGCGAATTTGGAGAACAGCATGGTACCAGCCAACACGACAAAAGATAAAGTGAGCCAACTTTTTATGTATGCATTTGCTGGGTGTCATGCATTTTGAAATGACATTAAATATTGTTAATGTGATTCCACGAGTTGTGTATCTCAGTAAGTGATAATAATGCAGATAACATGCAGTTGTCATGCAGTATGCATTTTCAGAGTCCCTCGGTCCATGCCCAGTCGCACGCAATGACAGATATTCGCCCTTGTCTAACTCGAGCAAATAGCGGTCATTTTGGGCGACTGAGCATGGACGTTGGGGCTCTGAAAATGCATACTGCCCTCCAAAAGCATGTTATTGTATTAGTATAGGTCCTGTGTGGATTTTGTTTATCTAATTGTGGCCCTCTGGTTTCTTGCACCTATATATATATATATATATATATATAGATTGATATATAGATTGTCTTACAGACATAAAGACATGGATGACCTCTAATTTCCTGCTTTTAAACTCAGATAAAACTGAAGTTATTGTACTTGGCCCCACAAATCTTAGAAGCATGGTGTCTAACCAGATCGTTACTCTGGATGGCATTTCCCTGATCTCTAGTAATACTGTGAGAAATCTTGGAGTCATTTTTGATCAGGATATGTCATTCAAAGCGCATATTAAACAAATATGTAGGACTGCCTTTTTGCATTTACGCAATATCTCTAAAATCAGAAAGGTCTTGTCTCAGAGTGATGCTGAAAAACTAATTCATGCATTTATTTCCTCTAGGCTGGACTATTGTAATTCATTATTATCAGGTTGTCCTAAAAGTTCCCTAAAAAGCCTTCAGTTGGTTCAGAATGCTGCAGCTAGAGTACTGACGGGGACTAGCAGGAGAGAGCATATCTCACCCGTGTTGGCCTCTCTTCATTGGCTTCCTGTTAATTCTAGAATAGAATTTAAAATTCTTCTTCTTACTTATAAGGTTTTGAATAATCAGGTCCCATCTTATCTTAGGGACCTCGTAGTACCATATTACCCCATTAGAGCGCTTCGCTCTCAGACTGCGGGCTTACTTGTAGTTCCTAGGGTTTGTAAGAGTAGAATGGGAGGCAGAGCCTTCAGCTTTCAGGCTCCTCTCCTGTGGAACCAGCTCCCAATTCAGATCAGGGAGACAGATACCCTCTCTACTTTTAAGATTAGGCTTAAAACTTTCCTTTTCGCTAAGGCTTATAGTTAGGGCTGGATCGGGTGACCCTGGACCATCCCTTGGTTATGCTGCTTTAGACGTAGATTGTGGGGGGGTTCCCATGATGCACTGTTTCTTTCTCTTTTTGCTCCGTATGCATCACTCTGCATTTAATCATTAGTGATCGATCTCTGCCCCCCTTCACAGCATGTCTTTTTCCTGGTTTTTTCCCTCAGCCCCAACCAGTCTCAGCAGAAGACTGCCCCTCCCTGAGCCTGGTTCTGCTGGAGGTTTCTTCCTGTTAAAAGGGAGTTTTTCCTTCCCACTGTTGCCAAGTGCTTGCTCATAGGGGGTCGTTTTGACCGTTGGGGTTTTTCATAATTATTGTATGGCCTTGCCTTACAATATGGAGCGCCTTGGGGCAACTGTTTGTTGTGATTTGGCGCTATATAAGAAAAAAGTTGATTGATTGATTGATATATATGCATGCCAACCACTCCTGCACATCATTCCTTCCTCCCTGGTGACTACAAGTACGACCAAGGCCTTTCTGCCGATGCACATTTCTTATTGTCAGCTGGCTTCAGAGCCAGGAGAGGCTCTACAGGAATCAAAGATGTCAGGACATGGCCGATATTTTCAATGTCACAATACACAGAGGACAGTGTGTGCCAACGTCAATCGATTTTCCATTCATCATTTAACCCTGTCTGGCTTTGGCCATACCTTGGATATCAAACTCATCTCGCTGACTGGCTGTTTTTACTACTCTGTCTTTCGATGGAACTGCAATGCTGTTTGTGACATACATCCTTTGCTCTGACCTAAGAAACTGAAATTGTCAACAAATTGAGACCCCAGGCATCAATCTACACACACACACACACACACACACACACACACACACACACACACACACACACACACACACACACACACACACACACACACACACACACAAACACACGTGGTACATATGCTCCTCAGTTGCACTGGGCAACACCCTGAAGAGAGATATACAAACAATCATTCACGTTTACATTTTTAACTGTGGTGTAGTTAGTGCCCAGTAATGCATTCTCCTTCAGTAATTCAAAAATATGTTATGTTAGGTTACGTGTGGTGGTAGCTCTGTGTCCAGTACCAGTGGTGGGCACAGTTCTGCTAATCTGCTAACCGCTAATTATCAAAGATAATGTTTCATTATCAGATTAGCTTTTCAGATAACTTTGAAAACCATTATCGGACTAATTATCTTCCGATATGTTTTTGTCCTATAATTTTTAGAGTGCTAACGTATTTTTGCAGACGTGGTAAAGAAAGTTGAATAGGTACAGACATTTATGAAATCTAAATTCAGTTGAGTACCTACCTGTTAAATGTTTTGTAGTAGATGCACAGTTCTATCTTCCGTAAACAGAGGAGAGCGGGTTCTAAACGAAACTGCTCTATCCTCGGCAGACAAAGGAGAACTGGTCACAGAAAAAAAAAAGCTCATTTCTTTTGACCCCATACTGATATGCTGGCAATATCGCCCAAGTCAGCCAGAGGCATACAGTTCGAAATTAGTTTAGTTAAAATTTTAACCATAAGTTAAGTTATTTAAATTAACGTCACATCTGAAGTTTTATTAAGTGAAAATATCAGATATATGTTTTAGTTTTAAAGTAATGCACTAATTTTGAAGGTTAATTTAGTGTGGACATGCTGTGCCCAGCTGTGCATTATGGGTAATGTCAGCACATTCACGACAGAAGAAATGCATTTGAGATGCTCTGATCAGGCTCTGATTACAGGCTTATCAATCCTGGAAGTCAAATTGCCCTACTGTCTCCTCCAGAGGAATTTGTTTTGGCCTGGGGAACATTGGCTGTTTCTTATCTCATCTCACAAAGACAATAAACTGCTTTTCACAGGACTGAAGCATGTTCCATTCCCTTCCCCCACCCCCTCTCTCCCGATCAACACCTCCCCTTACCGGCACCCACCAACGTCGTTCCTTTCCCCTGCGGGGGCTGTGCGGTTTTGAGCTGCAGCAGGTCCCCGTTCCCCCCAAGCTGGCAGCGGCGCGACTCCAGTTCCAGCGGCTACCACACACTCACATCGCCTCAGTTTGGAAAATGGACTGTTTCACATTTAGTGCACATAAACAATGTCAAATGTATATGTGTTCTCTTAATTCTGATGTGTGCCATTATTACGGTAAACAAGTAATAATTGTGGATTAATTGCTGTTTGTCTGTGGAATGTGAGTGTGGAAATCTCGTTGTTGTAATGACACTGATAATGATAATAAAGCTATCCATCCATCACACAGACAACAGCATTAAACTCTTTATACATTGTGCTTAAAACTCTCGTGAATACATGCTCTGGGTTTATAGATGTTGTTATTGTGTTTGTTTTATGTAAAAATGCCAGAAGCTCAGGTTGCTTCTGCATTATTTTCAATTGGAATCATTGCAATCGATTCCTGTTTGCTATTTAGAGTCCTGCTTATGTCAAACACTGTCTGTCGTCTTTGTTCCAGAGTAATATATATATATATATATATATATATATATAAGATGTCTGAAATTCAGTTTGCATTTATTAAATTCCATGCATTTTAAACATAGCAGACACAGATTATCTGGAATTTTGTTTTGGCAAGTTTTCACGGTCTCTACTGCCATCTACTGGCCAGTAGTGTTCATGGCTGTATTTGCCCTGAAGCTGGGCAGACACTGTACAATATTTTCAGTCATTTTACTCGGCTCCAGCTCAAACTGTACAACAAAACCGCACGGTTTAAAAGTTCAGAGCGTACGATTTATGTTCTCACACTTTATGGCTGGATGCTCTGATGAGATCTGACTGCTGACGTTGGACTCATGTTTCCAGAAGCAAAATGTAAACAGAAGCTTTTTTTTTTCAAACTTTATTTACATTTCTTATTTTTACAAAAACTCAGAGACATCAAAGTTTTAACAACAAAAACAATATAAGACTTTACATGAGTTGAAGAAGGAGGGGAGAAACAGAAGCTGCTCTCCTAAAGAGATGATCACTGTTTATCAGTGGCGGCTGGTGAAAAACAGTCTTGGTGGGGCTGCTGTGCCAATAGATTCCCTTGCCTTGTCCAGTACAGGCATTCAAGTGAACAGTTGGAAAATTACTACAATTCCACAATAATCATTTCATGTCCTTCTCAAAATCAGCAGTTTTACAGATAAAGTTAACCATTTACAGCTATATTAGGCCCCATTTCTACTTTGGAAAGGAACAGTATCAAATACAACACTCAAGTTCTTGAGCAAAGAACATTTCACCATTTGACACCAATTACACACATAGTACACCAAACTGTACTGCACTGCTATTATCTTCAGACAAACAGATCCTGGGGTTCACAATGACACCGACCTTAACAAAATAGAAAATATCACCAAATTTATGCTCTTTCAAAATATGGAAAAATTCTTCAATTGACAAAAGAACATTATGTACATACTACAATGTTCACACCACCTTCCGAGAGAGAGAGAGAGAGAAAGAAAATGTTTGTGTGTGTGAGAGAGAGAGAGAAAATGTTTGTGTGTGAAGAGAGAGAGAGAAAGTGTTCGTATGTGAGAGAGAGAGAGAGAGAGAGAGAGAGAGCATGTGAGAGTGTGTGTGTGAGAGAGAGAGAGAAAATTAAGGTAATATTTTGCATGAACATTCCTGAGTGGAATGGAGGCAAACTAAAGAAGCTAGAAAAACTTAAATAACTTGACTAACTAATAACACCAAAACCTTTAAATTAAATTGGTTAAAATTAATTAACAGTGTAGAGGACAAAGCAAATTAAGTATACAAAACCACTTAATTAAATGCGTTGCTAAACCAGGGTTTGTCTGACTATAAGTGTCTTGTGTGTACTCAGTGGCTGAGATAGAATTTCTTAAAAAAAATGCAAATTGCTATTTTAGGGTTTTGTTTTGTTTTGTTTTGTTTTTAAACTGAGCAAATAATTTGTTTTAGAGTGTGGAATACTCCAAAGAATATTTCACTTCTGTGAACTGATCCTCATAACGAGTAAAGTGAAATCAAAATACCAGCATGGCTGCAGCTTTGAACACAGTTACAAACAGCCCCGGCCTCCCCTATTACCATTATAACTGGTCTGCTGTCCCAAAAAAGATCACAGTTTTGACTAAACAAACACAAAAAACATTACTCATTCGTTTTATCTTAAATTTTCATCCTCGTTTCCACACCAGGAGCAACATTCGGGAATAAATCCGAGCAGCTCGTCAGCTCACCTGAGCTGAAGTGGATCCAGAGGAGTCAGTCCGTAGCTGGCAGAGGTGGATGCGCTCCTTTCCACCCCGCAGTAAAGAGCGCAGATCTGCAGCCTCCGTGACGTGTGCGCGCTGACAGTGTGAATGAAGCCTGACACAGTTTATCACGAGTCAGACAAACGTCTCTCCTCCAACCGGGATGTGCAATTGTCATTAAACCACGAGAAAGATCTGATGTGCGCACCTCCATGCGCCTCCAAAAGGATCCCCGCCAAACTTTGGTGTCATTGATTGGATTAGTTTTGTCCCGTTTTAAACCTCCGAAGAGTTCTTCAACTTACTCCAGCAAAACACACGGAGACAAAATAAAAATAAATAAATATAACCCAAACGTCGTCGTCACCATCATCTCTTCCTGACTGACTGACTGACAGCAGCAGCTGCAGCGTCACGTATATCACTGACTGTAGCAATCT
The DNA here is from genome assembly GCF_902500255.1 of Thalassophryne amazonica. Taxonomy (NCBI): domain Eukaryota; kingdom Metazoa; phylum Chordata; class Actinopteri; order Batrachoidiformes; family Batrachoididae; genus Thalassophryne; species Thalassophryne amazonica. Next base: position 99,056,655 of record NC_047107.1, read on the forward strand.
AACGTTCCCGCATTTTTGTAGCAAGGGCTAAAATTCCGGCGCCCCAAAGCCATTAATTTTGGCAATGTTGATTTGCCAAATATTTATTAATTTTCCCTAGCAACTACATACAATTGGTTATTTCGCTGAAATTCAAGGGCACTTTGAATGATCGCCCAAGACGAGGAATGATACGTTCTCTGCTTTTGTCGGTGGAAATGCACTGTTGAATGAGAGTCAGTTGGAGGAAGTGTTGTTTTAATCATTCAAATTACATGTAGGCACATACTATTAAGTAAAACTGACATTGATAATACTTTTTAAATATATATATTATGACTTTCCCCCTCCACATCTAGGAGGGCATCGCCCTAGCACCCCCTATAGGCCAGCCACCACTGCTGTTTATGCTCTCTCCAATTCTGCATCGGTGTTTGCACAGGCACAGTGCGAGAGGTTGGAGGCTTGTAGTGCTTCAGCAGCGGGATACCCTCACGACGGCCGACTAGAATATCAACCAGGTTTGATTTTCATCAGACCATACGATTGCCGAACGGGAGGTGGTCGTGAGAGGTTAAACACAGCTCGTTACTCCATGTATACTACATGATGCAGGACACAGGGTTAAGCTGAAACTCGGTGCGATCCAAAAAATTCTCACACGAGTGAAAAATCAGCCAAAACTCGCACAGTGTAAGCCCAGCTTAAGTACTGAGTAGATCATGGCCGTGATCTATTTATTTTGACACCGGTTATATCAGACAGTTATCTAATTACAACTTGGCTTTTCTTTTTTTTACAAAAAAGAGACATATTTTACAAAAGCACATTTATCTGTAAACACCGACACACGACACACCTCACATTAATGTGTTGGTTTACATAAAATGAATGAGTCAATCAATCAGTGTTAGCAGAGGCACATTTTACCCTTTGGCATCTGTCTGTGTTTGTTACAAAACTTCAGAATTAGTGCATTATTCAACATTAAAAGATATAAGTTATATTTTAACTTTGTACAAATGACAGAAATGACATTAATGGAGTTATTCTATCAGTATTAATTTTATTTATTAACCAAACCATGAGTCAGCACTGCTTTATTTTCCAAGACCTTCGCCTCATGGCAACACTGTTATTGAGTAGAGAGTTGAGCTTTGCTGCTGGAAGCTATGCAATAAACAGGAGCTTCCAGCAGTGGGCAGGGCGCACAAAGACAGAAGTGCTGACTCGTTGTAGTCACCTTTGACGCTACCAGAAGAGATCGTGGTGTTAAAACTCAAAATCAGCTTGTTAGTAGTTGCAAGTCTACTGGAGACAATACTGAAAGCTATTGGTTATCTGTGGCCTCCGCTAAATTTTGGGGTGGTTTATCGGTTTAGCTTTATAAAAGATAACTTTTCAGTTAGCTCATTATCTGTTATCGAAGCTATTTTTTTGTTAGCTGTGCCCACCACTGTCCAATACTCAATTGTAAAAATAACCGAAGGGTTAAGATGCAAAACCCAGCAGCTTCATTTTTTTTTTTTTTTTTTTAAAGATGGAGAAAACTGCAGTTTAAAAAGAGATTTAAAGGCAAACATATTTGAAAACAGGAAACTGCCTGGAAGCCCCTCAAGATTTGGTCCTTGGACCTGGAAGTAACTTGTGGAGTCATGAGATTCAACTGGTCACACCAGTTCAAAAATAATGGTTTTTGGTGCATCATTGTCTGCTCACTGACTGCATTAAGGCAAAACATTTGTCTGTCTTTGCTTCCTAACTGAAAAAGCCCAAATCAGAAAAAGAGTTGGGATGATATGGAAAATGGAGGGACAACAAAACCTTTCCAACCATTTCAACTCTTGGAATGTGTTGCAGGCCTTCAATATAGGAATGGAAGTATATTAATAAACATGACAAGACATGAAATAGCTCCTCTGCAATGACATCAAAGTCAAAGTAAGGATTGCTGCTTTGTTTTTGTTTGTTTGTTTGTTTTTTAATTCCATATCATCCCAACTTCTTCTGATTTGGAGCTGCAATACAGTTCCTCACATGAAACTACACTTCCTTAAACTGAGACTTAACAGAGGAGGGACAGGGTATATGAATGTATATGTACTGTACATTCCTGCACCCTGACAACTTAATTTTGAATGAGAAATCAAGGCAAAGCAAAATAGAGTGATTTATGAATGGCTAAAACAGGATGCATGGTGGAAAGTGCGTGAAGTGCTGTGGAGAGGTGCGATAAGAACACCTAGGGCCCAACAAAGAGATAGAGCATCAAGTGAATCTTTCTCACGCTATTGCTCTTCCTCTTCATTTCTCATCAGAGTCACTCTCAGAATCAGTTAATGTGGTCCCCTGGAGTGGGGTGCCTGTGTAAATTTATCTCTGCAGTAAAAAAAACATCATGACAGAAGCAGCAGGTTCTGTGTTTTGGAACCCCACCTTTATCCCAAGAAAGCGCTTCATTTATCTCTTATCATTGTTCCATCAGCTTTTTTATACAAGTTCTACCATCTCTATTCATGTCAAAGTTTCTCCTAGAATGTTTAAAAGTGACTCGCTTCAATTTTTTTTCTCCATCCTGATTTTTGTGATGTGCTGTTTTATGTTGAAGTTATTTACTTCACAGTGTGAAATCTAACTTCTACCCAAAATAAAATCACATGGATGTGATAATGGAGTTTGTAAGGAAGGGTTTTTTTGTTTTGTTTTTTTTGTTTTTTTTTTGCACAAGAATGGATAGTCAATAATGTAAACACACACACGAATATTAAAAACAGACAACCAAAAAAAAAAAAAAAAATGTTTTGTGGATCAACATGGGGTTGTTGTTGTGGCTGGCGTGCCTGGCTGGCTTTTGTTTGTCTTTTGTTTCTGTCTTTTGGTTTTCCTTCCAGGTGGTGCGCGTTTAGGACTGAGTGGCTGTGTGGCTGAGTTATTAGGACCTCACCCTGATCACCTGAGGCTGATCACCTGAGGCTCGTCAGGACTCACAGCTGTGGTGCATCTACACGGATTGGAACATGGTGGCATTTAAGTCTGGAGTGCACAGTGTGTATTTGCCAGAGACTCGACCTTGTGACCAGACGGGTGAGATCGTCGTCTTGAGAGCCATCTCATCATCAGTGGATGCAGAGAACGTCCAGGTTTGATGCCATGGTCTGTGAAAGAGGAGAGGGTGAGGTCTCACGCTCGTCAGCACACTTCCTGAGGTACGTTGGGTTTTGTGACTAACATTTGTACAGTCAGTAAATGTGGTGTCCCTCACACCTTATTATATTGAGCTGTTATGTTAGTCGTTTTAATCAGCTTTCACTGCAGTGGAGTTTGTGAACAAGGTGTTCCATGCCTGCAGGGTGGGAAGCTGATTAGTAATTAAGCCAGGAAGTGTTTGCTGTTTGTACACCTTTGAGCGGTCCCTCTGTGTGTAGAGTGTGGACTCACATGATTCAATTCAATTCAATTCAATTCAATTCAATTTTTTTTTTATATAGCGCCAAATCACAACAAACAGTTGCCCCAAGGCGCTTTATATTGTAAGGCAAGGCCATACAATAATGATGTAAAACCCCAACGGTCAAAACGACCCCCTGTGAGCAAGCACTTGGCTACAGTGGGAAGGAAAAACTCCCTTTTAACAGGAAGAAACCTCCAGCAGAACCAGGCTCAGGGAGGGGCAGTCTTCTGCTGGGACTGGTTGGGGCTGAGGGAGAGAACCAGGAAAAAGACATGCTGTGGAGGGGAGCAGAGATCGATCACTAATGATTAAATGCAGAGTGGTGCATACAGAGCAAAAAGAGAAAGAAACAGTGCATCATGGGAACCCCCCAGCAGTCTACGTCTATAGCAGCATAACTAAGGGATGGTTCAGGGTCACCTGATCCAGCCCTAACTATAAGCTTTAGCAAAAAGGAAAATTTTAAGCCTAATCTTAAAAGTAGAGAGGGTGTCTGTCTCCCTGATCTGAATTGGGAGCTGGTTCCACAGGAGAGGAGCCTGAAAGCTGAAGGCTCTGCCTCCCATTCTACTCTTACAAACCCTAGGAACTACAAGTAAGCCTGCAGTCTGAGAGCGAAGCGCTCTATTGGGGTGATATGGTACTACGAGGTCCCTAAGATAAGATGGGACCTGATTATTCAAAACCTTATAAGTAAGAAGAAGAATTTTAAATTCTATTCTAGAATTAACAGGAAGCCAATGAAGAGAGGCCAATATGGGTGAGATATGCTCTCTCCTTCTAGTCCCCGTCAGCACTCTAGCTGCAGCATTTTGAATTAACTGAAGGCTTTTTAGGGAACTTTTAGGACAACCTGATAATAATGAATTACAATAGTCCAGCCTAGAGGAAATAAATGCATGAATTAGTTTTTCAGCATCACTCTGAGACAAGACCTTTCTGATTTTAGAGATATTGCGTAAATGCAAAAAAGCAGTCCTACATATTTGTTTAATATGCGCTTTGAATGACATATCCTGATCAAAAATAACTCCAAGATTTCTCACAGTATTACTAGAGGTCAGGGTAATGCCATCCACAGTAAGGATCTGGTTAGACACCATGTTTCTAAGATTTGTGGGGCCAAGTACAATAACTTCAGTTTTATCTGAGTTTAAAAGCAGGAAATTAGAGGTCATCCATGTCTTTATGTCTGTAAGACAATCCTGCAGTTTAGCTAATTGGTGTGTGTCGTCTGGCTTCATGGATAGATAAAGCTGGGTATCATCTGCGTAACAATGAAAATTTAAGCAATACCGTCTAATAATACTGCCTAAGGGAAGCATATATAAAGTGAATAAAATTGGTCCTAGCACAGAACCTTGTGGAACTCCATAATTAACTTTAGTCTGTGAAGAAGATTCCCCATTTACATGAACAAATTGTAATCTATTAGACAAATATGATTCAAACCACCGCAGCGCAGTGCCTTTAATACCTATGGCATGCTCTAATCTCTGTAATAAAATTTTATGGTCAACAGTATCAAAAGCAGCACTGAGGTCTAACAGAACAAGCACAGAGATGAGTCCACTGTCCGAGGCCATAAGAAGATCATTTGTAACCTTCACTAATGCTGTTTCTGTACTATGATGAATTCTAAAACCTGACTGAAACTCTTCAAATAGACCATTCCTCTGCAGATGATCAGTTAGCTGTTTTACAACTACCCTTTCAAGAATTTTTGAGAGAAAAGGAAGGTTGGAGATTGGCCTATAATTAGCTAAGATAGCTGGGTCAAGTGATGGCTTTTTAAGTAATGGTTTAATTACTGCCACCTTAAAAGCCTGTGGTACATAGCCAACTAACAAAGATAGATTGATCATATTTAAGATCGAAGCATTAAATAATGGTAGGGCTTCCTTGAGCAGCCTGGTAGGAATGGGGTCTAATAAACATGTTGATGGTTTGGATGAAGTAACTAATGAAAATAACTCAGACAGAACAATCGGAGAGAAAGAGTCTAACCAAATACCGGCATCACTGAAAGCAGCCAAAGATAACGATACGTCTTTGGGATGGTTATGAGTAATTTTTTCTCTAATAGTTAAAATTTTGTTAGCAAAGAAAGTCATGAACTCATTACTAGTTAAAGTTAATGGAATACTCAGCTCAATAGAGCTCTGACTCTTTGTCAGCCTGGCTACAGTGCTGAAAAGAAACCTGGGGTTGTTCTTATTTTCTTCAATTAGTGATGAGTAGAAAGATGTCCTAGCTTTACGGAGGGCTTTTTTATAGAGCAACAGACTCTTTTTCCAGGCTAAGTGAAGATCTTCTAAATTAGTGAGACGCCATTTCCTCTCCAACTTACGGGTTATCTGCTTTAAGCTACGAGTTTGAGAGTTATACCATGGAGTCAGACACTTCTGATTTAAAGCTCTCTTTTTCAGAGGAGCTACAGCATCCAAAGCTGTCTTCAATGAGGATGTAAAACTATTGACGAGATACTCTATCTCCCTTACAGAGTTTAGGTAGCTACTCTGCACTGTGTTGTTATATGGCATTAGAGAACATAAAGAAGGAATCATATCCTTAAACCTAGTTACAGCGCTTTCTGAAAGACTTCTAGTGTAATGAAACTTATTCCCTACTGCTGGGTAGTCCATCAGAGTAAATGTAAATGTTATTAAAAAATGATCAGACAGAAGGGAGTTTTCAGGGAATACTGTTAAGTCTTCTATTTCCATACCATAAGTCAGAACAAGATCTAAGATATGATTAAAGTGGTGGGTGGACTCATTTACTTTTTGAGCAAAGCCAAGAGAGTCTAATAATAGATTAAATGCAGTGTTGAGGCTGTCATTCTCAGCATCTGTGTGGATGTTAAAATCGCCCACTATAATTATCTTATCTGAGCTAAGCACTAAGTCAGACAAAAGGTCTGAAAATTCACAGAGAAACTCACAGTAACGACCAGGTGGACGATAGATAATAACAAATAAAACTGGTTTTTGGGACTTCCAATTTGGATGGACAAGACTAAGAGACAAGCTTTCAAATGAATTAAAGCTCTGTCTGGGTTTTTGATTAATTAATAAGCTGGAATGGAAGATTGCTGCTAATCCTCCGCCCCGGCCCGTGCTACGAGCATTCTGACAGTTAGTGTGACTCGGGGGTGTTGACTCATTTAAACTAACATATTCATCCTGCTGTAACCAGGTTTCTGTTAGGCAGAATAAATCAATATGTTGATCAATTATTATATCATTTACCAACAGGGACTTAGAAGAGAGAGACCTAATGTTTAATAGACCACATTTAACTGTTTTAGTCTGTGGTGCAGTTGAAGGTGCTATATTATTTTTTCTTTTTGAATTTTTATGCTTAAATAGATTTTTGCTGGTTATTGGTAGTCTGGGAGCAGGCACCGTCTCTACGGGGATGGGGTAATGAGGGGATGGCAGGGGGAGAGAAGCTGCAGAGAGGTGTGTAAGACTACAACTCTGCTTCCTGGTCCCAACCCTGGATAGTCACGGTTTGGAGGGTTTAAGAAAATTGGCCAGATTTCTAGAAATGAGAGCTGCTCCATCCAAAGTGGGATGGACGCCGTCTCTCCTAACAAGACCAGGTTTTCCCCAGAAGCTTTGCCAATTATCTATGAAGCCCACCTCATTTTTTGGGCACCACTCAGACAGCCAGCAATTCAAGGAGAACATGCGGCTAAACATGTCACTCCCGGTCCGATTGGGGAGGGGCCCAGAGAATGATGATTTCTTCATTCACAGACTCGGTTTGTCGCGGCCACCTGGGGGGTGTCGGCGGGGTCCTTGGGTCCGAACTGGTTCTGGCTCCGGACCGTTAGTGCTGCTGGGAGCGCACCGTTTACCACCTCGCCAGACCGCGCACTTATTTGTTTGTATATTTATCACATCACTGTTATGTTTATTAAACTCAGTTATCCTTTGTACCGTGCTCTGCTTATTTTATACTGGGTCCTTCAAATGCTGGTCGGTTCTCCGGGCTGCGTCCGACACATAACAGTTGTGTTATGAACTTATTGTGATATATTTTAAATTATATGCAAATGTTTCAGTTTTATTGCCTGCTACATTGGGCTTATAGTTGTTTGTGCTTGTTCAATTATATTACTTTTAATTATTGTGATTTTGATGTAGAATGATTTATGTTAATGCATTTTGAAATGCATAATTTTGTACTAGAAAGTACTATATAAAAGTATTATTGATGGAATTTTTGTGTTTATATTGTGTTTAAAAAAGAACATTAACCCTTATGTTCATGTTTAATATAAATTTAAATAATACTAAATTCAGTAACTTCTAAACAAAACAAAATATATTAGATTTCTGTAAAGGAGTGTAATCTACAATAAGTGCAACAACACCAAATGAGCCTTTTGAGGCAACACTGCAATCAGCATAAGCAGCTCCTGACATAAATCCACTTTGTGTTGTGTCTCTGCAGCAGCTCATACAGTGTAAAAATGGGAGGAGAGACTGAAATGTGTGGATGAAGTCAGTTTAAGTCAGGGTTAGGTGTGAGGCAGGGTACACCCTGTACAGGATGCTGCTCTGTCACGGCCAAAATGTGTCAGCATGGTTCAAAAGTACAGCAAATTGTCAAATCACAATAATAATTCAGTGAAAAAAAAATTACATTTCAAAGAAAATGAAAATTAAAACACCCCTCTACCCAAACCCAGAAAAGTGGTTGAAGATGAGTGAGTGAGTGAAAATTAAAACAAAAATTAAAGTTTATGTTCAATTTCTTGCCAGTTGGAAATTAAATTGAAAAGTTTGTTCATATCTATAACATAGTGGGAGATTTATGCTCATAACTGTTTTATACAGTTATATATATATATATATATATATATATATATATATATATATATATATATATATATATATATATATATATATACATATATATATACAAGGTCTATTAGAAAAGTATCCGACCTTATTATTTTTTTCAAAAACCATATGGATTTGAATCACGTGTGATTACATCAGACATGCTTGAACCCTCGTGGGCATGCGAGAGTTTTTTCACGCCTGTCGGTTACGTCATTCGCCTGTGGGCAGTCTTTGAGTGAGGAGTCTCCCGCCCTCTCGTCAATTTTTTCATTGTTTAGGAATGGCTCAGAGACTGCTGCTTTGATAAAAAAAAATTTCAAAGCTGTAAGGCACAACTGAGTGGACACCATTCGATAAATTCAGCTGGTTTTCGGTAAAAATTTTAACGGCTGATGAGAGATTTTGGTCTGGTAGTGTCGCCGTAAGGACGGCCCACGGCGCCTGACGGCGATCTGCGCTTCGAGGCGGCAGCGTCTCGCCGTTTCAAGTTGAAAACTTCCACATTTCAGGCTCTGTTGACCCAGTAAGTTGTCAGAGAACAGAGAACTTTCAGAAGAAGTCGGCATGAGGAGTTTATTCGGACATTCCATTGTTAACGGACATTTTGTAATGAAAGAACGTGCGGGCAGAGTCGCATGTCGGGCCGGACCCGACCGCGTGGGGTCGCGACAGGAAAAACACCTCCGTTGGAAACCTTAACGGGCAAGTTGGAACATGCCCAAGCTGTTAAACAATTTCTCAGTTACTCACTTGTTGAAAGCCATCAAAAGCCGCCTGAATTTTACAAATGGTTTTCAAGACGGAGGTGTTTTTCCTGTCGCGGCGCACACAGATTTGCTGAGTCATCACGGAAACGACTCGGCGAATTTGCGCGCACGTCTTTCATTAAAAAATGTCCTTAAACAGTGGAATGTCCGCATAAAGTCCTCATGCTGGCCTCTTCTGAATCTTCTCTGTTCTCTCACGACGTCCTGGGTGAATTAAGCCTTAAATTAGGATGTTTTCAGGTCGAAACAGGCCGACGACAGCGCCTGGAAGCGCTGCAGGACGTCCCGCTCTGTGGGAAGTCCTTACACCGACAGAAACACCCCATAATCTCTCATCAGCCGTTAAACTTTTCACCGAAAACCAGCTTAACTTCTCGAATAGTATCCACTCGGATATTCCTCACAGGTCCAGGAAAAATATTGATAAAGCAACGCGCGCCATCTCAAGCAGCGTGTGAAACAAAGGAATTCAGCCGAGAGGGCGGGACCACATCTCACTCAAGGCCTGCCTACAGGGAAATGATGTCACTGACACGCATGAAAAAACTCACGCATGCGCACGAGGGTTCAAGCATGATTGGTGGAATCGCACGTCATTCAAATCCATATAGTTAAAAAAAAATAAAAGGGTCGGTTTATTGTCTAATAGACCACGTATATATATATATATATAGAGAGAGAGAGAGAGAGAGAGAGAGAGAGAGAGAGAGAGAGAGAGAGAGAATGTGTCTATGTATATAAGTACTGCACATGTTCAAAACTGAAAGAAATCCTGCAGACAACAATGGAACACAGTTGGTGTTTGACACAACCCCCCCACCCCCACTCCCCAAAAAAAGGTTGGCACACAGCAACAGAAATCTGGAGATGTATGGAAAACATCCATCATTGTATCATTTTTAGCATCAATTTTAGGATTTTTTTTTTTTAATTTCTTCTTCCTGACCTTCTCATTTCCACTTCCGTTGGAAGTGGAAACAACGGCTTGAGTCCAGTGTTGGGCTTGAGTCCAGAAGATCATGGGTTCAAATCCCCGCCTGACTAGAAAATCACTAAGGGCCCTTTGGCAAGGCCTTTAATCCCCTATTGCCCCTGGTGTGTAGTGAGTGCCTTGTATGGCAGCACCCTGACATTGGGGTGAATGTGAGGCATAATTGTAAAGCTATACAATTATGCCATACATGCAGTCCATTTATTTCCATTTACTCACATTACATTTCCTCCTTAATCCAGTTTGACGTTCTTTTTTTTTTTTTGTACTTTCTAAGTCAACCAAAAAGGAAACATATTACTACACAGACAAACCACACACACACACACACACATGCACTTAATGATTAACTGTAACAAAAACTGTTGCTCTGTGGAGATACTTATCGTTTGAGGTGTCCTTGCCTCCTGCGCTACAGTTCCACTGCTCACTTGGTGTCTCACATCTCGTGGAAAAAGAAAGACTTTAGGTACTATCTGCAGGAGAGGAAAGAAATACAGATGACAAAGGCAGCCTATATTTTATACATGAATATGGGAATTTAAAATGACAGCCACCCACTTTTAAATACAGATACAATGAGACATGGAGATTTGTCAGTTCCTATCAAAGACATCACTTTGTAGTCTTATCTCAGTGAGCACGGGAGAAGATTCAGCAGACTAGATATTCACTTTTAAAAGGTTCAAAGCAGCGCAAAAATAATGCAGAACCACCTTGGAACTTGAAAGCTGCATATCAGTTTAATTATGCTCACTCTGTAGAAACTGTTTAAGTTACTGCCTCATCACTTTTTCAATTACAGTGTAATTAGACAAAAACAAATTGCAATATGATGGCAAATTATGGGTAGCTAAATTGAAAGTTCTAATAATATAAGAAAAAAAAATTACTGCAGCTTCATTTTATTCAGTTACTGCAGCTTTCCACTGGATAGCAGCAAATTGTAATATTCTCTGCAGAGTTGGAAGTATACTCATCACTGCATTTTCCAATCCAGCTTACCCCCACTCGTGAAGAAGACCAAGACTCATGGACTGGACCGTCGTGGTGAAGAAAGAGCTGAATCAGAAGGCCAGACTCTTGATTTAGCAGTTGCTGACTGATTCTACTCACAAAAGGTGCCAGCTGAGGTGGTTCAGCATCTGATAAGGATGCCTGCTGATCATCTGCCTGTGAAGGTCTTCCAGGCACTGTTCAACTGGGAGGAGGGCCAGAGGAAGGCCCAAGGCACACTGGAAGGATTAGAATTCCCAGCTGACTTGGCAACACCTTGAGATCCCCCACATACAGTTAGGAGACTTGGACAAGGTGTTGGGAAAGTGTAGTGACACGGACCCACAACAGGGGGCGTAAATGAACGGACAATAGGAGTTAAATTTGAACACTTTACTGTTGTGAATGCCACAACCAAACACAGCAGATTACAGAATGAATACAAGTCAATCAATAAAGGTGTCGTGTGGGCAGGCTCGACGATAGGAGACGCCCGTCTGGAGACGAACCGGAACCACACGATTTCCACCGCCACCGAACCCGAGGGATACTGGAGCCGCCAAGTCCTGAAGTCCCCAGGTGGCCACCGTCTCAGCGTGTCGGATCTGGTACTGCTGGCGGAAAACAAAGACAGTCAAGTGTGGGTGTGTGTACACCCTGTAACAATAATGGTGGGAATTCCACCTCCACCTCTCATCCACACGTGCAGCTCCTGTCACAAAGTACTTATCTGGCGGGGTGTGAAGCGAAGCTGTCACCGGTCACGCCAATCTCCAGACAATGCACTCCACACGAAAAAACAGCTGCAAAAATGAGTTCAGACTAAACACAGTTAGTTACTCGGCTGAGAATATTACCTCTCACTGAAGTTGATATCTCGGCGATGTGGTGGAGGTGTCTTCCTGCTTTTATTCCAGGTAAGATGCAGATGATCGGTGACAGCTGTCATGGTTGATGAGTGACAGCTGTCACCTCGGCTGTTCCTGTAGGCGGCAGCGCCCTCTCGTGCCTGAAGCCCGCACTTCAGGCAGGGCGCCCTCTGGTGGTGGGCCGGCAGTACCTCCTCTTCTGGCGGCCCACACAACCAGGCTTGTTCGGGTGGCGACGGTAGAAATCGGCCAGGAGGGCCGGGTCCAGGATGAAGCTCCTCTTCACCCAGGAGCATTCTTCGGGTCCATACCCTTCCCAGTCCACCAAATATTGAAAGCCCCGGCCCATTCGACGGACGTCCAAGAGCCGGCGTACTGTCCAAGCCGGCTCCCCGTCGATAATACGGGCAGGAGGCGGCGCCGGACTGGGTGCACAGAGGGGTGAGGTGTGATGTGGTTTTACCCTGGAGACGTGAAAGACTGGATGGATCCGCAGTGAGGCCGGGAGTTGGGACTGAGGACCTTGAGAATGCGGAATGGCCCTATGTAACGGTCTTTCAACTTTGGAGAAGCCACTTGTGTTGGGAGAGTGTAGGTACACGGACCCACAACAGGGGGCACAAATGAACGGACAATGGAGTAGGTCAAATAACAACACTTTACTGTTGTGAATGCGCACAACAAATACAACAGATTACAACAATGGTCAAAAAGTCAATTCACAAAGATGTCATGTGGGCAGGCTCGAAGATAGGAGACGTCTGTCCAAAGCAGAACCGGAACCACACGATTTCCTCCGCCACCAGACCCCGGGAATACTGGAGCCGCCAAGTCCCGAACTCCCAGGTGGCCACTGCCTCCGCGTGTCGGACCTGGTACTGCTGGCGAGGAACAACAAACAATTAAATGTGGGCGCGTTTGCACCCAGCAATCCACACGGCAGGAAAACTACCTCCACCTCTCGTTGAAAAAAGAAACAGATTATCTGCTGTCCAAACACACACAAGCAACAGATATTCCTGTCACAGTCAGCTGAGAACGTTACCTTCCAGGTAGAAATGATATCTCGGCAAAGAGGTGGAGACGTCGTCCTGCTGATGTACTCCTGCCGATCAGATGATTGGTAACAGCTGTTGCAGGTGATGCGTGACAGCTGTCACCCTGGCTGCTCCTGTGAGGCGGCTGCGCCCTCTGGTGCCTGGAGCCCGCACTCCAGACAGGGCGCCCTCTGGTGGTGGGCCAGCAGTACCTCCTCTTCTGGCAGCCCACACAACAACTTGGAGGGGTATGTCCTTGGTTGATAGCCATACCTCCTGCCCGGGCTGGTATGCGGGGGCTGGGGACCGTCGACGGTCTGCATGGGCTTTTGCCCTCGTCCGGGCCCTCAACAAGGCCGAACGGGCGGTGCGCCACACCCGACGGCATCTCCGCAGGTGGGCCTGGACCGAGGGCACACCAACCTCTCCCTCCACCACAGGAAACAAATGGGGTTGGTACCCAAGACACACCTCAAATGGGGAGAGGCCGGTGGCAGAGGACACTTGGCTGTTATGCGCGTACTCGATCCAGGCCAGGTGTTCATTCCAAGCCGTCGGGTGTGCGGATGTAGTACAATGTAGGGCCTGCTCCAACTCTTGATTGGCCCGTTCGGCCTGTCCGTTAGTCTGAGGGTGATACCCAGACGAGAGGCTCACGGTGGCCCCCAGTTCCCGGCAGAAACTCCTCCACACCTGCGTGGAGAACTGGGGACAGCGATCCGAAACGATGTCTGTAGGTATCCCATGCAGACGGACGACATGGTGGACCAGGAGATCCGCCGTCTCCTGGGCCGATGGGAGCTTCGGGAGGGCCACGAAGTGGGCCGCCTTGGAGGACCGGTCCACTATCGTGAGGATGGTGGTGTGCCCCCGGGACGTCGGGAGGCCCGTGACGAAATCCAGACCGATGTGGGACCAGGGGTGATGAGGCACAGGAAGTGGCTGCAGGAGTCCCTGTGCCTTCTGGTGGTCTGCCTTGCCCCTGGCACAGGTGGTGCAGGCCTGGATGTAAGCCCGGACGTCAGCCTCCAGAGACGCCCACCAGAAGCGCTGCCGGACCACTGCCACGGTCCTACGCACCCCTGGGTGGCAGGAGAGCTTGGACCTGTGACAGAAGTCCAGGACGGCAGCTCTGGCCTCTGGTGGGACGTACAGTCTGTTTTCGGTCCTGTTCCGGGATCCGGGCTTTGTGCCAGGGCCTCCTGGATGGTCTTCTCCACGTCCCAGGTTAGGGTAGCCACGATAGTGGACTCCGGTAAGATGGGTTCCGGTGGATCCAACAGCTCGGTCTTGACTTCTTGTTCGTGCACCTGGGACAGGGCATCCGACCTCTGGTTTTTGGTCCCAGGGCGGTAAGTGATCCGGAAGTCAAAACGGCCGAAAAACAGTGACCAGCGGGCTTGCCTGGGGTTCAGTCGTTTGGCGGTCCTGATATACTCCAGGTTCCGGTGGTCAGTAAAAACCGTGAAAGGCACTGACGCTCCCTCCAGCAGGTGTCTCCACTCTTCAAGAGCCTCTTTCACCGCAAGGAGCTCTCGATTGCCCACGTCATAGTTCCGCTCTGCTGGGGTCAACCTGCGGGAAAAATAGGCACACGGGTGAAGAACCTTATCGGTCTCTCCGCTCTGGGATAGCACGGCTCCTATCCCTGAGTCAGAGGCGTCCACTTCAACCACAAACTGGCGACTAGGATCGGGCTGCACCAAGACAGGTGCAGTCGAGAAGCGCTGTTTCAACTCCCTGAACGCGGCATCACACCGATCCGACCAGGTGAAGGGAACTTTTGGTGAGGTCAGGGCTGTCAGGGGGCTAACTACCTGACTATACCCCTTAATGAACCTCCTGTAAAAATTTGCGAAGCCGAGGAACTGTTGCAGCTTCCTACGGCTCGTAGGTTGGGGCCAGTCTCTCACCGCTGCGACCTTGGCCGGATCCAGAGCGACGGAGTTGGAGGAGATGATAAACCCCAGGAAGGACAAAGAGGTGCGATGAAACTCACACTTCTCGCCCTTCACAAACAGCCGGTTCTCCAACAACCGCTGCAGGACCTGATGTTCATGCCGTACATGGGTCTCAGGATCCGGAGAAAAGATGAGTATATCGTCCAGATATATGAAGACGAATCGGTGCAGGAAGTCCCGCAAGATGTCATTAACCAAAGCTTGGAACGTCGCGGGGGCGTTTGTGAGGCCGAACGGCATGACCAGGTACTCAAAATGACCTAACGGGGTGTTGAATGCCGTCTTCCATTCGTCTCCCTTCCGGACCCGAACTAGGTGGTATGCGTTCCTAAGATCCAGCTTTGTGAAGATTTTGGCTCCATGCAGGGGGGTGAACACCGAATCCAACAAAGGCAACGGGTATCGGTTGCGAACCGTGATCTCGTTCAGCCCCCGGTAATCAATGCATGGACGAAGACCGCCATCTTTTTTGCCCACAAAAAAGAAACCTGCTCCCATCGGAGAGGTGGAGTTACGGATCAGCCCGGCAGCTAAGGAGTCCCGGATGTAGGTCTCCATCGATTCGCGCTCAGGTCGGGAGAGGTTGTACAGCCTGCTGGACGGGAACTCCACGCCTGGCAACAAATCGATGGCACAATCGTACAGACAGTGCGGGGGAAGGGTGAGTGCCCGATCCTTGCTAAAAACGTCAGCAAGATCGTGGTACTCAACCGGCACCACCGACAGATTGGGGGGAACTTTGACCTGCTCCTTAGCCTGGGAACCGGGAGGAACCGAGGATCCCAAACACACCCGATGGCAGGTCTCGCTCCACTGTACCACCACCCCGGATGGCCAATCAATCCAGGGATTGTGTTTTAGCATCCAGGGGAACCCCAGAATCACATTGGAGGTAGAGGGAGTCACAAAAAACTCAATCTCCTCCCTATGATTCCCTGACACTACCAGAGTTACTGGTAGTGTCCTGTGTGTGATTAAAGGGAGTAGGGTGCCATCTAGTGCTCGCACCTGCAATGGTGAAGGAAGCGCCACCAGAGGGAGCCCTACCTCCCTGGCCCATCTGCTGTCTAGCAGATTCCCTTCTGACCCTGTGTCTACCAGTGCTGGGGCCTGAAGGGTTAAATCCCCGCTAAGGATTGTAACTGGGAGCCATGTGGAAATGTGTGTGTGTCCCACGTGAATTTCTTGGCCCACCCTAAGCCCAGTTTCTAGGGGCGGGCGTTGGTGTTTAACCGTTTGGGGCAATTACTCAATTGGTGCTCAATTGAGCCGCAAACAAAACACGCCCCGCGGGGAAGCCTCCTCTGTCTATTCAGTGGTCTGAATGTGGCCCTGCTCGTGTCCATAGCTTCGTCAGCAGGGGGAGCTGTCGCCCCACGGGACGTAGAGGCCAGGGAGCGTGGGAAGGGCGGACCTTTTTCGGACCCGGAAGGAAGAGGGACGGCGCGCGCCCGGCCACGCCCTTCGTCTCGTTCCCGACAGCGTTCTTCCAACCGATTGTCTAACCGTATAACAAGATCGATAAGCCCATCTAATTCCCGCGGTTCATCCTTGGCCACCAGGTGCTCCTTCAGGACCGATGACAGTCCGTTTACGAAGGCAGCGCGGAGCGCAGCGTTATTCCAGCCGGACCTCGCAGCCGCGATGCGGAAGTCGAGTGCATAAGCGGCTGCGCTCCAGCGTCCCTGTCTCATTGACAGCAGCACAGTTGAAGCGGTCTCTCCCCTGTTAGGGTGATCAAACACTGTTCTGAACTCCCTCACAAACCCAGTGTACGTGTGAAGGAGCCGTGAATTTTGCTCCCAAAGCGCCGTAGCCCAAGCGCGTGCTTCTCCCCGAAGCAGAGTAATCACATAAGCTATTTTACTAGCGTCTGACGTGTACATGACGGGACGTTGTGCGAAGACGAGCGAACACTGCATGAGAAAGTCCGCGCACATCTCCACACAACCTCCGTACGGCTCAGGAGGGCTTATGTATGCTTCAGGGGATGGTGGGAGGGATTGCTGAACCACCACTGGAACATTCATATCCTGCACAGGGTCGGCAGGAGGAGGAGCTGCAGCAGCGCCCTGAGCGCTCGCCGCCACCTGCGCGGAGAGAGCCTCCACCCTGTGGTTCAGGAGGATGTTTTGCTCGGTCATTTGATCCAACCGAGCTGTAAAGGCGGTGAGAATGTGCTGCAGCTCACCAATCACGCCTCCTGCAGACGCCTGCGCTCCCTGCTCTCCCATTGGTCGTTCAACAGCCGGCTGACGCCCCTCGGAGTCCATGACACTGGCCGAGATATCCTGTTGGGAAAGTGTAGTGACACGGACCCACAACAGGGGGCGTAAATGAACGGACAATAGAAGGAGTTAAACTTGAACACTTTACTGTTGTGAATGCCACAACCAAACACAGCAGATTACAGAATGAATACAAGTCAATCAATAAAGGTGTCGTGTGGGCAGGCTCGACGATAGGAGACGCCCGTCTGGAGACGAACCGGAACCACACGATTTCCACCGCCACCGAACCCGAGGGATACTGGAGCTGCCAAGTCCTGAAGTCCCCAGGTGGCCACCGTCTCAGCGTGTCGGATCTGGTACTGCTGGCGGAAAACAAAGACAGTCAAGTGTGGGTGTGTGTACACCCTGTAACAATAATGGTGGGAATTCCACCTCCACCTCTCATCCACACGTGCAGCTCCTGTCACAAAGTACTTATCTGGCGGGGTGTGAAGCGAAGCTGTCGCCGGTCACGCCAATCTCCAGACAATGCACTCCACAGGAAAAAACAGCTGCAAAAATGAGTTCAGACTAAACACAGTTAGTTACTCGGCTGAGAATATTACCTCTCACTGAAGTCAATATCTCGGCGATGTGGTGGAGGTGTCTTCCTGCTTTTATTCCAGGTGAGATGCAGATGATCGGTGACAGCTGTCATGGTTGATGAGTGACAGCTGTCACCTCGGCTGTTCCTGTAGGCAGCAGCGCCCTCTCGTGCCTGAAGCCCGCACTTCAGGCAGGGTGCCCTCTGGTGGTGGGCCAGCAGTACCTCCTCTTCTGGCGGCCCACACAACACAAGGATAGGGAAGTGTGGAGGCGCTGCTTGGTTTACTGCCACCATGACTTGAACATGGATAACCGTCAGAAAATGAATGATTGAATGGATGAATGCATTTTCCATTAAATCATTGCTAATTTAAAACTATGCATACAGTGCATCCAGAAAGTACTCAGTGCTTCACATTTTCCACATTTTGTTATTTTGCAGCCTTATTCCAAAATGGATGAAATAATTTTCCCTCAAAATTGTACTCACAACACCCCAACATTTTTTTTTTTAGATTTTTGCAAATTTATTACAAATGTAAAACTAAGAAATCACATGTATTTAAGTGTTCATACCCTTCGCTCAATACTTTGTTGATGCACATTTAGTAGCAATTACAGCCTCAAGTCTTCTTAAATATGTTGCCACATGCTTGGGGCATCTTTGGGCATTTTTGCCCATTTCTCTTTGCAGCAGCTCTCAAGCTCCATTAGGTTGGATGAGGAGTGTCAGCCATTTTCAGATCTCTCCAGAGATGTTGAACTCAACTCAAACTTTATTTCTACAGGACATTTAAAACAACTGCAGTCGACCAAAGTGCTGTACACAGTTAAACAATAAAAAAAAATGCAGCAATTACAAAAAAAAGTAAGCCACATAATTCACAACTATAAAATGAATAAAATCATAAAATAAATTAATTAAAATTACAGTCCACTTAGAATTGATTAAAAGCCAGGGAGATGTGTGTGATGAGCAGAAGAAACCCATAGTATATCAGGGGAAAGATGATGAGGACAGAACTGGCAGGCAGGAGGAGCAGAAGGATGCCAAATAGGAGGATTATGGATGTATTGATGGAGGACATGCAAGTGAATGTATTGACAGGAGAAGGTGCAGAGAACAGGGTAAGATGCAGAGGGACTACCTGGTGAGCTGACCTATAATGGAAGCAGCCAAAAGAAGAAGAAAAGTAAGAAGATGATCACCATTTTGTAGTTATTATTGTGTATCATTTTTACATGAAAAAGAAACACCTCAGATGGGAAAGTCTCACTTTGGATATTACTCCAGTGGGAAAAAAACTAATGAACACAACTCCAAAAAATGCTCATCATGTTGAAATTGCGGATTAACAACAAAGCCTAAAGCTAGCTAAAAACAATCAGGCACATGACTGCCCCTCCCTGAGCCAGGTTCTGCTGGAGGTTTCTTCCTGTTAAAAGGGAGTTTTTCCTTCCCACTGTAGCCAAGTGCTTGCTCACAGGGGGTCGTTTTGACCGTTGGGGTTTTACATAATTATTGTATGGCCTTGCCTTACAATATAAAGCGCCTTGGGGCAACTGTTTGTTGTGATTTGGCGCTATATAAAAAAAAATTGATTGATTGATTGATTGATGTTCATTCACGAGACAAAAATGAAATAATCACCTCAGTTTCACATCTCTCTTGCAATAAGAATAAATTATAACTTCTTCTCCCAAAGGTTTGGGAATGTTTTCATGATGTACTTCTTGAACGTTTGGATTCAAACTCATGCAAATGCAAAATGCAAACTTTATTTTACCATGATTACTTTGGCGAGCGATTCACATCAAAACGCTGTCCCACTCCTCTGAATAAAACTGTCCTCCCATCTAAATGGAAATGTACATCAATCACCATTGCTGCTTTGTACTTGTTTTTGTCTGTTGCATTTCATCTTTGTATTTTCAAGTCATTTGATTTTTTCATTTCTGCTGCAGTTTTCTCTAAAAGTATTTAATATTAAACAGGTGACTTTATCAATAACTTTTCTTTATATATATATATATATATATATATATATATGTGTGTGTGTGTGTGTGTAACAGTCTTAGTGGAATTTAAATCGCGAAATAGATCAGCCACACATTGTAAAAATTTTAATTAGAATTCAACAAGTACTACAAACTTTCAAGATAGAGCATGGTTAGAAGATTTTAATTTTTTTAAATTTTAGTCAGTTTTTATTTTGGTGCATAAACATGAAATAGAACAAGTCACAAATTTGCTGATTTTCGATTATGACTCGGACATTCTCACACTTGTCTTTACTGAGGGACTGGACGTACGGAAGCACATTGTATGGAAGCACATTGTACGGAAGCGATTACACACACACACACACACACACACAAAATAAATAAAAAAAAATAGCTTGAACTCCTAATTACGAGATCCTGGTGTCGTAATTATGAGATCTTTTCTCATAATTACGAGATCCTGATGTCGTAATTATGATATCTTTTCTCATAATTATGAGGTCTTTTCTCATAATTACAAGATCCTGATGTAATTATGAGATCTTTTCTCGTAATTATGAGATCTTTTCTCATAATTATGATATCTTTTCTCGTAATTATGAGGTCTTTTCTCATAATTACGAGATCCTGATGTCGTAATTATGATATCTTTTCTCATAATTATGAGGTCTTTTCTCATAATTACAAGATCCTGATGTAATTATGAGATCTTTTCTCGTAATTATGAGATCTTTTCTCGTAATTATGATATCTTTTCTCGTAATTATGAGGTCTTTTCTCATAATTACAAGATCCTGATGTAATTATGAGATCTTTTCTCGTAATTATGAGGTCTTTTCTCATAATTACAAGATCCTGATGTAATTATGAGATCTTTTCTCGTAATTATGAGATCTTTTCTCGTAATTATGAGTTTTTTTCTCATAATTCCGAGATCCTGATGTCGTAATTATGAGATCTTTTCTCGTAATTACGACATCAGCGGTCAAAAATTCTTTTATCCAGTGAATGCAATATGCTTCCATAGTTCTTAATTCATTAAAAAGTAATTATTATTGATTAGCTACTGAATTAGTTATTTTCTACATATTTAATATTACAATGGTTAGCCACATTGATCGTGTAACTTTGTTGAAGTGGGAGAAATTCAGTTATTTTGCAGTGTAAGAGTGGATTTCAAATTTGAAAGAATACTGTTTTTGGAAAGTAAATAAGCTTTGTAAACAGAATTTCTTTTCAGAGAGCTGTCTGTAAGAAAACCGATAAAATATAAAGAAGGCTTCAGAGCAATCTCAGCTTAGAATTATTGTTGTTTTATATTATATTAAATTCAGAATGAGATAGAAACATGCAATAAATAATTAAAATACAATCAAACATTAAAAACAATGTTTTTTCACTGAACCTATTTTTGTTGTTGCCAGAGCACTCAATACATTTAAACTATTTTATATGTATGGAACACGTTATTACATTAGTACATGAAATGACATTGGCAATTGTAGATAATCATCAAAAGAGTAAGTACATCATGATTGTTTTATAACTTATGGAAGCGTATTGCATTCACTGGATTAAAAAAAAAAAAGACCACTGATTTCATAATTATGAGATCTTTTCTCGTAATGACGACATCAGGATCTCATAATTACGAGATCAGGCTTTGTTTATTTATTAATTTTGTGTGTGTGTGCACATGTGTGTAATCGCTTCTGTACAATGTGCTTCCGTATTTGCAGTCCCTCGGTAAAGACAAGCGTGAGAATTCCCAAGTCATAATTGAAAATCTGCCAATTTGTAACTTCCGACACTGCACTGTGATCATACACCATGGTACACTCAGTGTGGATTTCCCCCTAAACTGTTCCTGGATGAATGAAACTCCTCCAGCGAGGCGGGGCACGGGGCCCACAGACTGGCATGCATCCGGCTGGGAGTGAGCCCCGCTTTGTCCCTCAGTGGTCAGTGGGTCTGTGTGAGTAAAAGCTGGAAGACACCCAGTGGTCCTCCCTGGACATTCATCCTTGAGCACTTCAGGGGAAAATCCACATTTTGTGTTTGATTGCAGTGTGTTAATCATTGGCTGAGCTCAGCCTGCTTCTTTACTGAGGGACTGGAAGTACGGAAGTATGTACATAAAACAATTTAGACACCTGATCTATTCTCAGAATTACGAGATCCTGATCTCATAATTACAAGATCTTTTCTCGTAATTATGAGATCTTTTCTCGTAATTACGAGATGCTGATGTCATAATTATGAGATCTTTTCTCGTAATTATGAGATCTTTTCTCGTAATTACGAGATGCTGATGTCATAATTATGAGATCTTTTCTCGTAATTATGAGATCTTTACTCGTAATTACGAGATCAGCAGTCAATATTTTTTAATTTTTTATCCAGTGAATGCAATAGGCTTCCGTAATAACTCACATACAAGTGTCTAAAAACTATTTTTAAAAGTGAATGTGCTCATACATTTCACTTATTCATATATGTTCAGTATTTTGCAGATATTCATTGTTTTATAGGCATATTAAATGTACTGTATTGTGACCAACATATTTTATATGACACCTAAATCGATCCTTGTCATTTGATTGGCAAATTCTTTGTCATGTGACATTCATTATTTTTCCCACTGTAGGGTCAGGCTTGTTTTTGACTGTTACCAAATTGTGTTTGCTTCCATCCCCACTCACCCATCACAAACCTGCTGTGACTTCTGACATTTTTTTTAAAACTGTTATTTTACGTTGTATTTTATTTTAAAGGCTCCATAAGGTCAGCACTCTTTTTGTATTGCAGAAGCAAAATAAAAAATACCCCCCCCCCCCCCCCCCCCCAAAAAAAAATGATGACATTGACTTTCAAATAAATGAACCATTTGGTGACATTTCTTCATGTTGAACAGATAAAGATTTCACCAGCGCAGATGAAAATTTTACATTCTGGAGTGTCCTAGTGTCACCGATGTAATGGGATCAAAGAGGTCTGCACCCCAGAGCACCCTGCAGGGACACTCTTCCGGCAAAAGCAAACACTGAGAAATGCAGCCTGTCCTCTGGTTAAATATCACATCAAAGCACATTTAAAGATCTCACACACACACACACACATACACATCACCAGTGGTGGAAGAACTACTCAGATTTTTTTTTTTTTTTTTTTTTTGAGGAAAAGTAGTTATACAACATTTATTGACTGAGTATCCACAGTTGCTATCACAGATATTAACAATGTCATTTTGACTAGTCATAATTTCACTGGTTAGCCTGAATTTTAATTGAAAATATCTAGAACATCATTCTGACAAGTCAAGTTTCAGTCAAGATGTCAGCAGTGACTGATATTCAACTCACCAAACATCCTAAATGACAATTACAGGTATTTGTAGTTCAATTTGACTATTCCACAAAAACAGTTGCTGGTATCTCAAACACCATTGTGACTTGTTGTTAATGAAGCTGCTCATGTGAGGGTTCTCACGGACATTGACCCAGATTTGGGTTGAATGGATCAGATTTGAAGTGCAGAGGTAATGGTGATTATAGTGGCAGATATGATTGTTAGAAAATGCCACATTTTAGTTTTTAAAACGCCACCTTTAAACTAAACATATTCATTTTTAATCAAATGACATGTTATTTATAATAAGTAATTTATAATATATCCTTTATTTGCATCCAAATTCAAGATATCAAGGTGTATTTGAAAATTAAAATAATAGTTGCAAAGCAGATTTATTTCAATTTTTGCACCCTGACAGATATTCGATGTGTCACGATTTACATACACCAAGGTGAATGGCTCTTTAAAAACCACTGAAGGTTTTAAGAAAGATTAATTTAATAATAATGTCTATGTAGAAGTAAACCATTGTGGTCTACATATAAGTTTAAAAGATTCTGAATGATTAATGGACACAATTACAGTTAACTCTGCTATTTTTAAAGGCCTGCTTCAAGAACCAAGTTTGGTTCCTGCTTAGGAGCAATCTCTAAACTGTTTGTGATATTTCAGGATGTAACCTTAGTGTTTATTGTTTGTTTTTGTGTGTTTCAAACAAATACTTTTTTAAAATATAGTTGGTGGATAATTTATAAAACTGTGTAGAATAATAATTAAAACAGTGTGAATCCAATGGCAGAAATGTGCATAGGCACAACTTACTAACCAACTTTCAAGCAAACACCATGCCACCAACACTTGACGCCAACCACGAGAAGAAGAAAACCTTCTACATCAAGCTAGACAGTGGACACCATTCTATCTGTGATCCCAGTATATGACAATATCATCCTACTAGGCAACTTCGATACCCAGGTCAGAAAGTGTGGCGCTTAGGAAAATACGCCAAATTTGCATGGCCAGCATGAATGTAGGGAACAGGCACACTACTATTGTGCAGCATTCAAACTGGGGAATATCTGTACTGCGGCCGTACTGCTGTTTGACTGCTTCCTCGAATGGCATTAGAACTGGCATCTAAAATTACCCAGCTTTATCTATCCATGAAGCCAGAGGACACACACCAATTAGCTAAACTGCAGGAAAACTGAAGTTATTGTACTTGGCCCCACAAATCTTAGAAACATGGTGTCTAACCAGATCCTTACTCTGGATGGCATTACCCTGACCTCTAGTAATACTGTGAGAAATCTTGGAGTCATTTTTGATCAGGATATGTCATTCAATGCTCATATTAATTATTATTAATTATTCTTACTTATAAGGTTTTGAATAATCAGGTCCCATCTTATCTTAGGGACCTCATAGTACCATATCACCCCAATAGAGCGCTTCGCTCTCAGACTGCAGGCTTACTTGTAGTTCCTAGGGTTTGTAAGAGTAGAATGGGAGGCAGAGCCTTCAGCTTTCAGGCTCCTCTCCTGTGGAACCAGCTCCCAATTCAGATCAGGGAGACAGACACCCTCTCTACTTTTAAGATTAGGCTTAAAACTTTCCTTTTTGCTAAAGCTTATAGTTAGGGCTGGATCAGGTGACCCTGAGCCATCCCTTAGTTATGCTGCTATAGACTGCTGGGGGGTTCCCATGATGCACTGAGTGTTTCTTTCTCTTTTTGCTCTGTATGCACCACTCTGCATTTAATCATTAGTGATTGATCTCTGCTCCCCTCCACAGCATGTCTTTTTCCTGGTTCTCTCCCTCAGCCCCAACCAGTCCCAGCAGAAGACTGCCCCTCCCTGAGCCTGGTTCTGCTGGAGGTTTCTTCCTGTTAAAAGGGAGTTTTTCCTTCCCACTGTTGCCAAGTGCTTGCTCAGAGGGGGTCGTTTTGACCGTTGGGGTTTTTCCGTAATTATTGTATGGCCTTGCCTTACAATATAAGGCGCCTTGGGGCAACTGTTTGTTATGATTTGGCGCTATATAAATACAATTGATTTGATTTGATTTGATTTAAAATGGAAATCCACCAGCATTCGGAGCAGTCTGATCACATCAGCACATCACAGTTGTGCCCCAGATGAGCCTGTTCAGGATGAGCAAAGGAAATATTGTGATGTGCAAAGTCTGTGGCACGCAATCATTATGTGCACTAGATGGGAGCATTGCCCAATCACACCGAATACACTGTGTGTCACAGCGAGTCAGTGCATCTCCATGACACGCTGACGCATCGTGCAGCCATCTAAACAGGGTCAATGGATGTGTGATATCATGCTCAATGCTACATTACATGCTACATTAATGCTTTCTCAACAAAAACCTGAGGTTTTGAACTGAAGACAGACTGTGTTTTACTTCTAACTGGGAAATTCCTGGGCCCATCTGGAGATATGCTTTGGAGACACCCCCGTGGGCCTCCATGCTGTGGCCCCACACCATAACAGAACTGTGACTCAGAGCTTCAAAGGAGCCCTTGCTTGTTTATTGGTTTAAATGTCGGTCACTGTGAATTACATGACATTATAATTGCTTCACATCAGAATCTGAGCTTCCCCAGGACAGAAGAATCCACCTTTTATGGCCTCATGCCAAGGCCAGAACCTCTCCAGACTGCAGGAGGATCTCTTCCATGATAAGACGTAGCCATAAACTTTGAGCCTTGACAACCAGCTATTATCTCTAGGTCTAAGTGAAAGAAAAGACCTTTGCTTAAGATAAAAAAAATGCATCGGTATTCTTTTATTCATATATAAAACTTCTATTGTTGTCTGTGTTGCTTATTCAAGCAAATGCTTTGCATGTATTCCATTTTATTGACGTGTTCCTTGTAACTGATGTGTGTTAAATGTGATGTTTCTGACTTATCCATGTTTTGATAATAGTCAAATATTCTGTTTATCCAAAGGAAGTGTTTAAGTCTTTAATAATGCTCCATGCATTCAAAAGTATTTTAGAAGAAAGTGTTTTACAAAATAGTTAATGTGTTTAAATAGTTGAATCAATTTGTCTGCCTCTCGAACACATGAGGTTTTCTGTGAAATTACACACCCTAAATGGGCGGAGTTTAATGCCGCAAGTCCCCTTTAAAAGTTTCAGAAAGCAGCGCTTCTCCCGTTCTGCCTGCCCGTTTCTGCCTCTTTTCTCCTCTCTCTTTCTCTATTCTTAAAATGCTTAACTTTATTTTTGGGTCAACAAAGCCTCATGCTAGCCAAGCTAAGCTACCACGTGGCTTCATTCATTGTTTCATTCGTTGTTTATTTTTTGATAACTTTTAACAAATTAATAGCCTGACGCATTTAAGGTTTGTCAAGTCTTTCATATTTTTAAGAGAACTTCCGAGCTGAACTTTTCAAAATAATAGTGAATTTACAGAAAAGCGACTTTCCTTTTCTGTACTTTACTTTACTTTACTCTTAAAGTTTTAGTTTTTTCTAAATTCACAAAGACTTTTAATCTGGCTCCAACAAACTTTTAAAAGCTACCAGAACCCATTTTCAACAAATGCCTTCCACCTCTGGGGTCAAGCAAGCAGACGGGTCTGCCATCCTGTAGGTAAAACCAGCTGACCCTGTAGCCTTTGGGATCACCAGGGAGACCCAAGTGAGCTCACGCTGCAAACAGCCTAAGACATCAACGATGGACAGATGGTTCATCCGAACCATCTCTTCAGTGGATCAGCTAAGTGACCCGGTTAAAGGTTCCAGAAAAAAGATTTTGTCATCAATGGATGCAAAGTGGCTTCTTCGTAAACATATTCATGTTTGTTTAATACTTTTCTTTAAAATAATTGGCTTCAAATTTCATCACTTAATTCAAATCAGATTTATTTAAGTCTTTAAGCTTTATCTCACTACTTCCTTTCAATGTCTCATGAGTAAGCAAATTGTGTCCATAAATGAACTTATTTAATCACTGTCCACTCAAAAATGCCAGTAAACTGTTCATTTCTTGTGTATTGTAAAAAAAATATATAAATATTTCTGCTGTGGTTCATTTTGTGTTCAGAAGGAAACCCTTGGTCAGTTGTATCGTAGAATCCAAACTTTCAAACCTGAGACTGATTCATTAAATTGAGACTGATTAATTAAATTGACTGATTAATGTTTGTTTAAATTAACGTACCTATGCTTTAAATAGGTGGTACCCTGAGGTAATTAGATATTATTATAATTAAATAATAATTATTAAACCCTAAAATTGTTAATTATTTTGGTGACCCATTAAATGAGGTCGAGGCGAATTTAATTCAATTTGGGAGTTTAACAATACTTTCGCTGCATATTTTTGGTGTTCTCCATGAAGCCAATAACATATTGTGAGGCTTAACTACTTATTCACTACATTAAATTGGTGCCTGTGTGAGATGCCATTCATTCCAAATAAGTAAATTAATGTAATTTCATTACAGTTTATTTTGGTGCCCCGTTGCCAAATTTCACCAGCAGTTTTATCAGCTCCAGGTTCCCATCTAGGAGAGCGTCGCCTGTCCTTCTGGGCTGAAGGAGTTGACAAATTCACAGTTTGTCTTGTTCTGCAGCAAGAGGTAGTCAACTTGGATTCAGGAGTGGCTGTACTCCAAATTGTGCGAATCATTTGAGCCGACTTCGTACCACATTCTTGGTATTTGTATGGTATTCACGCATGGCTGTGCGAATGTCTGTACCGTAAGAATGCAGCTCAAATTCTGTGTTTTTCCAATTCATGTGATTCATACAGTATTCCTGCTCTAGTGTCATAGGTCCAAATGAACTCAGCCAAACCCCAAGTCTCAAAGAAACTCTGGTCACCCAATCTCAAACAACAAAGCTGTTGTGGTCAGCTTTTTGTCTGCCTCTCTCCCCTCCCTTTCTCCCCTCGTGTGTTGCTTGTTTGTATGCCCTCCAGGTGGCGTGCTGCAGAGCCGAGGAACACCTGCAACTCATCATCTCCTTACACCTGATGCTCATGAGCTCCTGATCAGGAGCGGGTTACTTAAACCCCGGCATTAAGCTCAGTCCTGGCCAGAAACTACATTGACATGGACATTGATCCACAACTTTGATCTTTGACCTTGTCTACACTGTCTCTGCCATGCACTTTGACGTCTGAGCTTCCCACAGCTCATCTCAAGGTAACCTGGCCTCCTCTATTTTCTGTAATAGAGCTCTTTGTCCTTTTGGTGCTTCCAGACACCTTCCTGTGTGGCCTCCATGCTGCACTGCTCCTGACTTCCACGTCACTAACAGCACTGCGAGGTCTGTCAATAAAGTATCGGACCATTGGCTGGGAAAAAAAAACTGGCTTACCTGGAGGGTTGGAAACCTAATCACCCTCGAAGTACTCTCCTTGGGACTCCACACACTTCTCCCAGCGGTGTCGCCACTGTTGGAAGCATTCCAAAAACGCCTTTTTCGGGATGGCGCGCAGCTCCGCCGTCGTCGCAGCCATGATGTCCTCTCTTGTCTCAAATCGGGTTCCTTTTAATGGTGTTTTAAGTTTTGAGAAGAGCCAGAAGTCGCAAGGCAATGTCAGGGGAGTAAGGTGCCAGTTGAACCACCGGAGTCTGGTTTTTGGTCAAATAAGTCTGAATTAAATGAGAGGAATGAGCTGGCGCGTTGTCGTGGTGGAGGCGCCAATTTCCTCTGGCCCACAACTCCGGTCTCTTGCGCCTCACACCATCACATAGACGATGGAGGACATCCCTATAATACTCCTTTGTTATTGTTTGACCCTATGGAGCGTACTCGTGGTGTACCACACCACGGGAGTAAAAAAAAACAGTCAGCATTACCTTGATCTTGCTGCGCACTTGGCGCGCCTTCTTCGGTCTTGGCGACGTGGAATGCTTCCACTGTGACGACTGGAATTTCGTTTCCGGATTGTACCCATACACCCAGGACTCATCACCGGTGATTATGGTGTCCATAAAGCTGTGATCAGTGTGAATGGAGTCCAGCATGTCCTGTGAGACTTCAACACGATGTTGCTTTTGCTCCGCCGTCAGCAACTTTGGCACGAACTTCGCCGCCACTCGTTTCATGCCCAGATCTTCCGTCACGATGGAATGTGCCGAAGTCCTGTTAATGTCCACTTCCTCTGCAATTTCTCGGACAGTCACACGACGATCCCGCATAACCACAGCGTGCACTTTGGAAATGATCTCGTCATTTCGGCTCGTTGATGGCCGACCGGAGCGCGGCTCGCTCTCCCCCGTTACACGCCCGTCTTTAAACCGGTTGTACCACTCCTTAATCCGTGTGCTGCTCATGGCTTCATCTCCAAAAGCCGTCTGGATTTTTCGAATCGTTTCTGCCTGGCTGTCGCCAAGTTTCTGGCAGAACTTAATGCAGTAGCGCTGCTCCAAGCGTTCGGCCATTTTCTCTCAGGAAAAAATCCGACAAGGGGGGTGGAGCGCTCCTCCCACAAGCCGTGCTCACAGGCGAATGACGTCACCGACAGACATGGAAAAACTCATGCATGCGCACGAGGGTTCAACCTTGTGTGATGCAATCGCACGTGATTCAAATCCATATAATTTAAAAAAAAATAAAATGGACCGTTACTTTATTGACAGACCACATATAGTCACTTTGGAACTGGCTGCTGTGCCGCAGCTCATCTGCACTCAGCCTCAGAGTGTGCTGCTCTGCTCCGTTCAGCTAAGTTCCTGCCGACTCTGAGTATGTGAGATTCTGCCTCTCACCCTGCTCTTGTTTGTGACTGTGCATTACCAAGAACTGTTACCAAGAACTGTATGAACTGTTATGCAAGAACTACTAAGAACTTACAAGTCAATTCTGAAGCCAAGACCTGCTTAATTGAACTGCGTAATAAGACGCGCTGCTGCTGACCTCTGACCTCTGTGAATAATTCCTGAACTATGAATGTTCTGTTGTTAAAGGCTTCCAGTGTTACGAGTACATTCACTCACCTTTGTTCTCCTCCTCCTCCTAGAACATTTCTCATCCTCAGCTCTGTGAGTTCTACCTGGCTCCGGCTCCAGTCCCAATATGCAGAATTCCTACTCACTCTCTAACTCTCAAGCCTGGCTTTGTGTGCACTGCAGCTCCCGGATTTCCACCGCTACAAGTGGGCCCTGTCTCAGCTCTGCAGGCACCATCTCCAGCTCAGTACTTTAATTCCTCAGTTCATCATTACAGTAAATAAATCTCCTTTTGTTCACAACCCGTTCTCGTCCTTGCTCCCAGCATTTGAGTCCATCACCTGTAACTGTCCAGTCCCATCCAGAACCCTAACCACAACAAAAGCACCCGATGAAGACAACATTCCTGTTGAGGTCTTTAAAGAAGGATGTCCCTTTTCTCCATCAACAACTGCACCAACTCAAAATCTTTACTCAAGAATACCTGCAGGCCTGAAAGACTTAAAGATTGTCACCATCTACAAGCAGAAAGAAGACAAGTCTGACTGTGGAATTACTAAGAACTGTGTGAGACCACAAGTACAAAACATCCTTCCTGAAACACAGAGTGGTTTCCAACCATCAAAAGGGACAACAGACATAATCTTCACTGTCCAGCAATTGCAAGAAAGGTGTCAAGAGCAAAATCGACCTTTGTACTTTGCCTTCATTGACTCGATAAAGGCATTGGACATCATGTTACTCCCACTTCTGCAGAAGATTCTGAGCAAAAGGCTTTCTGGAGAAAATCATCAAGAACCTGAGACTTCTTCATGATGACATGTCTGCTGCATTCTGGAAAATGGCAGAAAAAACTGAACCCTTTCATCATCTTCTTGGCCACAGTCCTCCATCTTCTAAAGGACAAGGTGTAAACATTAATTCTCAACATGTACAGAACAGATGGAAAGTCCTTCAACCTGTTAACTGAGATCCAAGAAGAAAATCACTGCCACTGGACCTCCCGTATGCTGATGACAGCAGTGTGTCATTCTTTACAAAAGAAGGTCTTCAGAAAATCATTGAACCTGTCAACAAAGTTGACACCAATCGTGTCTTTGCATCAACCTGAAGAAGACACATCAGCCTCCACCCCACATAGCCAACACAAGGGTTTTTGCTTCGGGACTACACAGACAGGTGCTGGAGAACATGACCCACTATCCAGGCAGCAAGTCAAGTCAAATCTGGGAGCATGCGCTGGTGCTGCACTTTTCCTCATTAACGACACTGCAGAACCACCTCGGGTCATGGATGGCAACAACCCAGGCAGACAAATGGTCCATTCCCACTATAGCAGGAAGAATATAATATGTGTTTTAGGATGTTTTGAAATTATCCCTTGTAGATAATTTCACCTCAAATAATGGGGGCACCACCTATGACTGAATAATATTATAACAAGGTTGTAATATCAGTGATTTTAGGGTCAGTCAATAGGAAATATTAAAATCAGTCTCTAAGTTCTACATGTCAAGTCCGACCCCCTCTGTAAAACCATACAAAATCACAGACAACTTCACACGTTTAAAATATTTATTTAACTCAGGCAGGAGTTAAATAACAGGACATAGCAAAGTAAGCACTCTGAGGATGATGAATTTCATTGAGCAATTATTGTATGACGTTCAGATAATTTGGTTTAGTTGCGGGAGTGAATTTGAATTTTGAAGAATCAATCAATCAATCAATTTTATTTATATAGCGCCAAATCACAACAAACAGTTGCCCCAAGGCGCCTTATATTGTAAGGCAAGGCCATACAATAATTACGGAAAAACCCCAACAGTCAAAACGACCCCCTGTGAGCAAGCACTTGGCAACAGTGGGAAGGAAAAACTCCCTTTTAACAGGAAGAAACCTCCAGCAGAACCAGGCTCAGGGAGGGGCAGTCTTCTGCTGGGACTGGTTGGGGCAGAGGGAGAGAACCAGGAAAAAGACATGCTGTGGAGGGGAGCAGAGATCAATCACTAATGATTAAATGCAGAGTGGTGCATACAGAGCAAAAAGAGAAAGAAACACTCAGTGCATCATGGGAACCCCCCAGCAGTCTAAGTCTATAGCAGCATAACTAGGGGATGGTTCAGGGTCACCTGATCCAGCCCTAACTATAAGCTTTAGCAAAAAGGAACGTTTTAAGCCTAATCTTAAAAGTAGAGAGGGTGTCTGTCTCCCTGATCTGAATTGGGAGCTGGTTCCACAGGAGAGGAGCCTGAAAGCTGAAGGCTGTGCCTCCCATTCTACTCTTACAAACCCTAGGAACTACAAGTAAGCCTGCAGTCTGAGAGCGAAGCGCTCTATTGGGGTGATATGGTACTATGAGGTCCCTAAGATAAGATGGGACCTGATTATTCAAAACCTTATAAGTAAGAAGAAGAATTTTAAATTCTATTCTAGAATTAACAGGAAGCCAATGAGGAGAGCCCAATATGGGTGAGATATGCTCTCCTTCTAGTCCCTGTTAGCACTCTAGCTGAAGCATTTTTAATTAACTGAAGGCTTTTCAGGGAACTTTTAGGACAACCTGATAATAATGAATTACAATAGTCCAGCCTAGAGGAAATAAATGCATGAATTAGTTTTTCAGCATCACTCTGAGACAAGACCTTTCTAATTTTAGAGATATTGCGTAAATGCAAAAAAGCAGTCCTACATAATTGTTTAATATGCGCTTTGAATGACATATCCTGATCAAAAATGACTCCAAGATTTTTCATAGTATTACTAGAGGTCAGGGTAATGCCATCCAGAATAAGGATCTGGTTAGACACCATGTTTCTAAGATTTGTGGGGCCAAGTACAATAACTTCAGTTTTATCTGAGTTTAAAAGCAGGAAATTAGAGGTCATCCATGTCTTTATGTCTGTAAGACAATCCTGCAGTTTTGTTATGTGTTGGACGCGGGCGGAGGACCGGCCAGCGTTTGAAGGACCCAGTATAAAATAAGCAGAGCACGGTTCAAAGGATAACAGAATTTAATAACATAACAGTGAGTGCTGAATTACAAACAAATAAGTGCGCGGTCTGGCGAGGTGGAAAGACGGTGCGCTCCCAGCAGCACAAACGGTCCGGAGCCAGAAGAGTTCGGACCCAAGGACCCCGCCGACACCCCCCAGGTGGCCGCGACCAACCGAGTCTGTGAAAGAAGAAACCATCATGTGAGTCCACCACTCCACACACAGAGAGACCACTCAAAGGTGTACATAAACAGCAAACACTTCCTGGCTTAATCACCAATCAGCTTCCCACCCTGCAGGCATGGAACACCCAGTTCAATTCTCCACCGCAGTGGAAGCTGATTAAACGACTAACATAACAGCTCAATATAATAAGGTGTGAGGGACACCACATCTACTGACTGTACTCATGTTAGTCACAAAACCTAAAGTACCTCAGGAAGTGTGCTGACGAGCGTGAGACCTCACCCCCTCCTCTTTCACAGACCATGGCATCAAACCTGGTACGGTCTCTGCATCCATGATGATGACATGGCTCTCTAGACGATGATCTCACCCGTCTGGTCACAAGGTCGAGTCTCTGGCAAATACACACTGTGTACTCCAGACTTAAATGCAACCATGCCCCAATCCATAAAGATGCACCACAGCTGTGAGTCCTGACGAGCTGCACATGACCAGCCTCAGGTGATCAGGGTGAGGTCCTAATAACTCAGCCACACAGCCACTCAGTCCTGAACGCATGCCACCTGGAAGGAAAAACAAAAGACAGAAAACAGAAACAAAAGGCAGCCAGGCACCCCAGCCATACAACAAGTTTAGCTAATTGGTGTGTGTCCTCTGGCTTCATGGATAGATAAAGCTGGGTATCATCTGCGTAACAATGAAAATTTAAGCAATGCCATCAAATAATACTGCCTAAGGGAAACATGTATAAAGTGAATAAAATTGGTCCTAGCACAGAACCTTGTGGAACTCCATAATTAACCTTAGTCTGTGAAGAAGATTCCCCATTTACATGAACAAATTGTAATCTATTAGATAAATATGATTCAAACCACCGCAGCGCAGTGCCTTTAATACCTATGGCATGTTCTAATCTCTGTAATAAAATTTTATGGTCAACAGTATCAAAAGCAGCACTGAGGTCTAACAGAACAAGCACAAAGATGAGTCCACTGTCTGAGGCCATAAGAAGATCATTTGTAACCTTCACTAATGCTGTTTCTGTACTATGATGAATTCTAAAACCTGACTGAAACTCTTCAAATAGACCATTCCTCTGCAGATGATCAGTTAGCTGTTTTACAACTACCCTTTCAAGAATTTCTGAGAGAAAAGGAAGGTTGGAGATTGGCCTATAATTAGCTAAGATAGCTGGGTCAAGTGATGGCTTTTTAAGTAATGGTTTAATTACTGCCACCTTAAAAGCCTGTGGTACATAGCCAACTAATAAAGATAATCAATTTCCATACCATAAGTCAGAACAAGATCTAAGATATGATTAAAGTGGTGGGTGGACTCATTTACATTTTGAGCAAAGCCAATTGAGTCTAATAATAGATTAAATGCAGTGTTGAGGCTGTCATTCTCAGCATCTGTGTGGATGTTAAAATCGCACACAATAATTATCTTATCTGAGCTAAGCACTATGTCAGACAAAAGGTCTGAAAATTCACAGAGAAACTCACAGTAACGACCAGGTGGACGATAGATAATAACAAATAAAACTGTTTTTTGGGACTTCCAATTTGGATGGACAAGACTAAGAGTCAAGCTTTCAAATGAATTAAAGCTCTGTCTGGGTTTTTGATTAATTAAATCCTAATCCTAATCAGCAGGGAATTTACTTAAGTATTTATTAACGGGAGATTTGTTAATGAAAGTGAATAGAATTAAAATAAAGCCACTCTGTTTATATCTGACATCATACCCCGATCTTACTTGGATCATGAGCTGTGCAGCTCTCTGTGGAGCCGTCTGGTTTTCAGTCGAAGAACGGTCCATCCGCACAGCTGTCTCCGGTACCTTGGCAAAGGGACTCTGCCGGTCACCATGCCCTGTTTCGTGGGTTACCAGGGGCGCTTTCAGTCGTAATTGCTGTGACTTGCGACAGCAGTTCACTCTCTGTTGCGGCTTAACTGACCTGGATGTTTTTATTTCTGCAGCGTTGTAGTCTGGGATTATCAGAATAAAGGCTTGAGTGTCTTTATTTTTTTATTTGCCAAAACAAAAATTCGTCCTTCGTTGTGGAAGCTGGGTCAAATCAAAAACTCAATACAAAATAGTTGACTTTGTGAGAAAAATGTTCACGAGAGGAATTTGGAGTTTAAGAAGGAAAAGGTTTTAATTTGAAAAATCTTCATAGGAAGTTAAATGTGCCTGCGCGTTTAACTTTACAAAAGCTGAAAAGTTATTTGTAGAAAAAAGGAAAAAGTAATTTCTTGTTGGCGCGCACACACAAGAAATAAGTTTAAGCAACACATGGTTGCAGACAAAGGGTCATAAAATCTGGATGGCTGAGGCGGCATCTAGAGACCCATGAAAAGAGAGTGTAAGAGAAGAGAGTGCAAGAGAAGCAAGAGGGTGATGCCCCGAGGATGCCTACTTTTAAAGAGTGAAAAGCTCCACCCCCAAGAATTCTGGGTACTGTAGTTTTCTTCTTTGTTCCTTTGTCTAGTTTTATAATAAATCAGCATCTGTTATTCTTAAATTCCCTGCTTACAAACCAAGCAAGTCCTGCATTGCAAAACTCTAGTAAACAAGGTTTTCCATGGAAATACACACAGAACAGAATTATATGAAAAACACGCTTGATAAATTTCGTACAATCTATGATCAGAGCACAAGATACAATATATAAATCTCATGTGTGAGGTTAAATGATCATGTTTGTTTCTTTCTTTTCTGTGTTTTCTTTTTTTCTTGTTACAGCACAAAATCCAACTTTTTAAATGTGGTTGAACTTTATAATACTGTACAAGTTAGTTATCTGCCCTTCCCCAATTTGTCCAACAGGGGTCCCTCTTCTTTCACGGACTGGAAGGGACTGGGTTTTGGATTCCATTGTAAAATATATTTGTCAATTCTTCATCAATTTGAACCAGACAAATTGCAGTGTGCTTCCAAAGTTGATGGTAGTTCGTCTGCGGTATGACCTTTACTGGAATCTTGCTGTAAAACATAGTTCTGAAACTTTTGGGAGAAAGCATGTTCTTCTGGTGTCTGTGTTTTTGATGAGAAAGGAGTGGTCACCATCTGGTCTGGGATCTGATAAAGGATTCACACTCTTGTGAGGAATGCACTTTGGTGAGTCTTAAATCCTGGAAAAGGGTTGGGGTTTATGACACCGAGCCTTCCTGTGTTGGCTCGGAGGGTCTCCCTTTGACACCTGGAGATATACCAGGCCTTGCTGTGTTGGGTTCTTCTTTTTGAAGAAATTCATGGCCTTTGCTTAATTCAAATTTAGGATGTTGAATGTTGGTACAGCTTTCTGCTACACCACATCTCAAATAATCATGATCATCATTTGTCACAGCAAGGTGAAACATGGGCATCCCCTACACTGGGGTCCTCAATACTGAGGCAGCCATGTGTCGTCAAACATGATATTGACAACGAAATTCAACACTGACTTAAATGTGCACGAACTGCCTTCAGCCTGCGGTGCACTCGTGTTTTCAACAACTTGGACCTTCAACAACGAGATGAAAATCTTTGTCTCCAAAGCCCCCTTCATGCCAACCCTGCTGTACGGATCTGAGACCTGTACCACCTATCGCTGCCACCTGAAGACCCCCAAGCAATTCTGCCCATGCTACCTGAGGAGTATCCTCCACATCAGGTGGGAAGAGTACCGTACCAACATCAGAGTCCTGGCTGAAGCCAAACTCCAGAGCACTGAGTGTGTAATCATCAAGAACAAGCTTCCTTGGGTGGGTCACGTCGTCACGATGGATGACAGCTGTGAGTAGCTGTGAGTACATTTAACTTCACACAGCTATGAGTAGCTGTGTGAAGGAAAATGAAACACTACAAGGACCTCCTGAAGCGCAACCTCAAGAGCTGCTCCATTGACCATAAGATTTGGGAAGAACACGTGAGGGACTGAGCCAGCTGAGTCAGCTTGCAAGAAATGGTCCACACAGGAGTGGAAGTCTTTGAAAAAAATGTGGATAAACAATACAGAGGAGAAAGGGTGAATTCCTGATTGGCAGAAGCTTCCTGCAGTAACCACATGCAGCATCTGTCAGAAACAGTGTCCATAAAGACTGGGCCTGTTCAGTCATCACCAGGTCTCCTTGCCGGCCGAGAATTGACCAAGAAACCATTTTCGTCACCACCAACATGTTGCCATGACAATTTGTCACTCTAAAGAAAGATCCCTTTTCTCACAGAGGGAATGGAAACTGCTTGCACAGAAGAACCAGAATTTCATCAAATGTGAAGTTGAGTCGTTCATCAGAGAGGTGAAGAAAATAATCAGATCTCATTCTGGAATCACAAACAAAAAATATAAAAAAGTGAATGAGCAAAATAGCGGCAGTGGCCAACTGGCAATAAATAAATAAAATAATAAATTAGTAAATAACATTCATAAGATGGCTGATGCAAATGAGCACATATTTACGTGCAATGCAGTTTGTGAATAGTAAATTGTACATATTAAATTCCCCCTTTTTTTTTTTTTTTTTTTTTTTTTGCATTTCACCATATGTTGGTCTGAAATATGTGAAGGACACACACTCTCACCACACTTTCTATCATCTTACATGTTCATCTTCTTCCCCTACCTTGTGAGATTTGGCCACATTGCCATAATTCCTCTTTATGTTTCTATTCACTCTCTCCTTCTTGTTCCAGCACAGTCCTACAGGAATTTGAGCTAGAGTAACTTATCTTGTTGCAGATTTTGTTTTAAGCTGCCAAATAGAAAGCTAAAAACTTTGCTTGTGTTTTGTTGTTGCTGACTGATTGTGCTGTCAGACAGTATGTTTCTTTATTTGTACTGAAATATGATGTAGACCAACAAGCAGAGTGGAACAAGATGTTTCCGTTCACATTTAAGAGAATGAAAAAGCAGAAATAATAGCTCTACAGTATTGGCATAGGTTAGAACACTGTTGTGTCAAATAGTTCTGACATGGAAGCATTTGCTGCTTTTAGCCCCATCACCCCGGCTTCATTTTTTTTTTTTTTTTTCATAAAAATAACATGCATTCTGCTTTTGGAATGTCAGAATCCAGCAACCACAAGCCATTCTTCACTTATGCTTGGGTCAAAATGTGTTGGACTGAGGAAACATATGAGTCACAGATACCAAATTTTGATATGTTTGTGTCTGTTTTTGTGCTGCATAAGTCTTTTTGTCATTCTTTAAATGCATTCCTTGTCGGGTGGTGTTCGAGTCTGTAGAGACGTTTTGTGTATGTTTACCGCTTTGTCCTGTACGTGTTAGTTTTATCTGTGTGTTACCTGTTTGTTTTCTGTACCTGTCTAAATGCACTGCAAACCTGCATTCAGTGGTTGTCCACTCATTCCATCAGAGCTACAAATCCACTGGAGATGGATGGGGTGATTTTTGACACCGGAAAAATTACTTCAATGCTTTACTAATCAGTTTGCTCAATCTGTCACAGTGTGAGCACACTTTCAAATACAGTATTCAGAAACACTGATTTTCCCTATGGGACAATGCTTGCATAGACTGGATGTAGGGCATGTTGTGGAATCCAACAATTTAGGTTCCTTTGCTGCTGAACAACGGTTCCTTGACCCTAAATTTGCTGTGATCTTCATGGAATCAACAGGTGCTCTATTGCAGCACTTGAGAAGCTAAGTAAGGAGTCAGTGTGTCTGGGTTTGTGTCCCAGATCCAGACTTTGAATGGCTTTCTGGACTCGGCCATCACAATTGTGTCTATTTGTGGTGAAGATGCTGAATATATTGATAAAAATCACTTAATCTCTGGTGCAACATTTGTGTCTGAGTCCTCGGCTTTTGAAATTGAGAGATGCTTGGGAACAGCTTTTGGAGTCTTGCAATATGTGTCCAGAGCTGTTTGGGAATGCCAGTATGTTTGGTAGAGAACAAAGGTTCAAGTCTTCAGTCTTGGTGCGTCCCATCATTGTGTAGGGTTGCGACACCGGGACATTAACTAGCAACTGAAGGTGATGAGTAGATCTCTTTGTCAGTAAAGCTGCCCAGAGGATTCCTTGGGCAACACTGGAATAACGTGCCTCATCTGAGTCTCCCTAAATAACCATTCATTTGACACATACGAGGTCTATTAGAAAAGTATCTGACCTTATTATTTTTTTCAAAAAACATATGGATTTGAATCACGTGTGATTGCGTCAGACAAGCTTGAACCCCTCAGAATTTTTTCAGAAACTGTTAGAGACTGGCAGCTGGAAACCATTAGAAAAAATTATCTGGTTTCGGTGAAAATGTTACGGGCTTGGTAGAGAATAAGGAGTGTTACTGTCGCTTTAAGGACAGCCCCCAGCGGCTGTGGGGTGCGCCGCGCTCCGAAGCCGCCATCGACAGGCTGAATGACCATTTCATTTCTAAACGGATGGCTGTCTGGATCCGTGACCATCGTGTGCCATTTCTCTGGTTATCACAATAGCTGGACATCAACCATTTTCCAGCAGATTTTAACAAGAGATTTTGTCATGGAAAGCCGAGCGGAGGCTTCGTGCGTCACGATGGATTCGCTACTGGAGCGAGACAAAACCACCTCCGTTTTGGTCTCACAGGATGGCTTTGAGATGGCATTCAGACAGCTGTCGGTGGTTTTTCCATCGAGTGATTATCCGAGAAATTGAGGATGTGCCTGGACATGCCAGAACATGTCCTGTGAGGCTTCATCACAGCGTTGCTTTGTGCCATGTGGCACCGCCGCGACGCACGAAGCCTCCACTCCTCTTTCCATGACAAAAACTCCTGTAACAGTGGGATGTGCCATTCATTTCCAAACTGGACGCTGTGTTTTATCCGGGACGTCATCTGACTAGCACAGGAATTGTGAAAAGATGTGGACATCAGCACTTTTTCGGCACATTGAGACAGACGTGCGGCGGAATTCCGTGCGTCGCGGCGGTGCCGCATGTAGGGTTGCCAACTCTCTGAAAAATAAATAAGGGACACCTCACCGCCAGGGCCGACCGACCATTGCCTTCACCCTTTCCAGCGTCTGTGTGAAATGATTTTTAACCATTTGACTGTTGACTTGACCCTGAATTTAAGTAGATGCATACATGCATTTGTTCTGATATGAACACGTGGAAATTATTTAGCAATTTATTTTTAAGTGCAAAATAAATTTTCATTCACAATTTCAATATGAGCATTCTGTCCTGCTTCAAAGCATAAAATAAAAAAAAAATCTTTAAAAATAAATCTCTCTGTAGTGCTTAACTTTAAATTGTATAAATTAACAAAAAAACAATAGAAAATTTGCATCATCCAAAACAATGTAACAGTGCAAAACAATGTAACAGTGCACATTTACATATTTAGTGTAATAAAAAGTGCAAAAAATAAAGTCTGAAAAGTAAACAATACTTACAATACTTAGCTGTTGTCGCGCACCTTTTCCACCCAGCCATTTTCCTTTTCTCATTCGCCCCTGTATTTTTGCATTCTTTTTTGTTTGTTTGTTTTTTAGGAGTAGTAACGACGTTACAGACATTGCTGTCCGTAGGCATATCTGCAGTGCCAGTGTCGGTGTCTGTATCGATATCAGCCATGCTGCGCTTTGTTAGTGTCGTCCAGCGACCGTCGTCGGCTCATGACGTTGGTATCTTCTTGCGAGCAGATGTCCCTCGACCAATGAGCTAAGAGTGATTCTGTATTGTCAACTCATGTCTGTCAGCTCATTGGTGAAAAGCAGGAGAGAGGCTGGGATCAAATTTACCGTAAGTTTCCATATAAAGCGCCAGTCAATTCCATTGACATTTTACAGACTTTTTGATTCTCACAGAAATACGGGACAAACTGCGTCCCATTTCAGTCAATACGGAACGCAGACTTTTATTTCCAAATAAGGGACGATTCCGTTTTTCAAGGGACGGTTGGCAACCCTAGCCGCATGACGCAAAGCAATGCCGTGATGAAGCCTCACAGGACATATTCTGGCATGTCCAGTCACATCCACAATTTCTCGGATAATCACTCGATGGAAAAACCACCAACAGCTGTCTGAACGCCATCTCAAAGCCGTCCTGTGAGACCAAAACGGAGGTGGTTTTGTCTTGCTCCAGTAGCGAATCCATCGTGACGCGCGAAGCCTCCGCTCGGCTTTCCATGACAAAATCTCTTGTTAAAAGTGAAATCTGCCGGAAAATGATTGATGTCCAGCTCTTGTGATAACCAGAGAAATGGCACACGATGGTCACGGATCCAGACAGCCATCTGTTTAGAAATGAAATGGTCATTCAGCCTGTCGATGGCGGATTCGGAGTGCGGCGCACCCCACAGCCACTGGGGGCCGTCCTTAAAGCGACAGTAACAGTCCTTATTCTCTACCAAGCCCGTAACATTTTCACCGAAAGCCAGATAAATTTTTCTAATGGTTTCCAGCTGCCAGTCTCAAACAGTTTCTGAAAAAATTCTGATGGAAAAAAAGCCCAAATCATTCCGCCATTTCCTGGCAATGAAACAACGATGAGGGGGCTGGACCACTCCTCACTCAAAGCCTACTCACAGGCGAATGACGCAACCGACAGGCATGGAAAAACTCAGGCATGTGCACGAGGGTTCAAGCTTGTCTGACGCAATCACACGTGATTCAAATCCATATCAATCAATCAATCAATTTTTTTTTTTATATAGCGCCAAATCACAACAAACAGTTGCCCCAAGGCGCCTTATACTGCAAGGCAAGGCCATACAATAATTATGTAAAACCCCAACGGTCAAAACGACCCCCTGTGAGCAAGCACTTGGCTACAGTGGGAAGGAAAAACTCCCTTTTAACAGGAAGAAACCTCCAGCAGAACCAGGCTCAGGGAGGGCCAGTCTTCTGCTGGGACTGGTTGGGGCTGAGGGAGAGAACCAGGAAAAGACATGCTGTGGAGGGGAGCAGAGATCGATCACTAATGATTAAATGCAGAGTGGTGCATACAGAGCAAAAGAGAAAGAAACAGTGCATCGTGGGAACCCCCCAGCAGTCTACGTCTATAGCAGCATAACGAAGGGATGGTTCAGGGTCACCTGATCCAGCCCTAACTATAAGCTTTAGCAAAAAGGAAAGTTTTAAGCCTAATCTTAAAAGTAGAGAGGGTGTCTGTCTCCCTGATCTGAATTGGGAGCTGGTTCCACAGGAGAGGAGCCTGAAAGCTGAAGGCTCTGCCTCCCATTCTACTCTTACAAACCCTAGGAACTACAAGTAAGCCTGCAGTCTGAGAGCGAAGCGCTCTATTGGGGTGATATGGTACTACAAGGTCCCTAAGATAAGATGGGACCTGATTATTCAAAACCTTATAAGTAAGAAGAAGAATTTTAAATTCTATTCTAGAGTTAACAGGAAGCCAATGAAGAGAGGCCATATGGGTGAGATATGCTCTCTCCTTCTAGTCCCCATTAGTACTCTAGCTGCAGCATTTTGAATTAACTGAAGGCTTTTTAGAGAACTTTTAGGACAACCTGATAATAATGAATTACAATAATCCAGCCTAGAGGAAATAAATGCATGAATTAGTTTTTCAGCATCACTCTGAGACAAGACCTTTCTAATTTTAGAGATATTGCGTAAATGCAAAAAAGCAGTCCTACATATTTGTTTAATATACGCTTTGAATGACATATCCTGATCAAAATGACTCCAAGATTTCTTACAGTATTACTAGAGGTCAGGGTAATGCCATCCAGAGTAAGGATCTGATTAGACACCATGTTTCTAAGATTTGTGGGGCCAAGTACAATAACTTCAGTTTTATCTGAGTTTAAAAGCAGGAAATTAGAGGTCATCCATGTCTTTATGTCTGTAAGACAATCCTGCAGTTTAGCTAATTGGTGTGTATCCTCTGGCTTCATGGATAGATAAAGCTGGGTATCATCTGCGTAACAATGAAAATTTAAACAATACCGTCTAATAATACTGCCTAAGGGAAGCATGTATAAAGTGAATAAAATTGGTCCTAGCACAGAACCTTGTGGAACTCCATAATTAACTTTAGTCTGTGAAGAAGATTCCCCATTTACATGAACAAATTGTAATCTATTAGACAAATATGATTCAAACCACCGCAGTGCAGTGCCTTTAATACCTATGGCATGCTCTAATCTCTGTAATAAAATTTTATGGTCAACAGTATCAAAAGCAGCACTGAGGTCTAACAGAACAAGCACAGAGATGAGTCCACTGTCCGAGGCCATAAGATCATTTGTAACCTTCACTAATGCTGTTTCTGTACTATGATGAATTCTAAAACCTGACTGAAACTCTTCAAATAGACCATTCCTCTGCTAACGCTTTCGTTTTAATTTTTTTATTTTTTTATTTTTTTAGCACCGTTGTCGTGCGTTCGCTGTTGTCGTGCGTTGCCTGTGCTGCTTCATGGCCTGTTTGGTGCCTTGATTGGGGCACTCCTTCTGCTGAATCACCTCTAAATTATTTACACATTATTCACTTTGTGTGTTTTTAGGAATCCGCTAGGTTGCGTAGCTACTAGCTCTTAGCCCATTTAGCATGGCGGCTTCTCCTGTCTCTCCTGTACTTTTCTGCTCTGGGTGTGAAATGTTTAGTTATTCCTCGGCCTCCTTTAGCAGTAACGGTACTTGTAATAAGTGCAGGTTATTCGTAGCTTTGGAGGCCAGGTTGGGCGAATTGGAGACTCAGCTCCGCACCGTGGAAAATTCTACAGCTAGCCAGGCCCCTGTAGTCGGTGCGGACCAAGGTAGCTTAGCCGCCGTTAGTTCCCCCCTGGCAGATCCCGGGCAGTCGGGAAAGCAGGCTGACTGGGTGACTGTGAGGAGGTAGCGTAGCCCTAAACAGAAGCCCCGTGTACACCGTCAACCCGTTCACATCTCTAACCGTTTTTCCCCACTCGACGATACACTCGCCGAGGATCAAACTCTGGTTATTGGCGACTCTGTTTTGAGAAATGTGAAGTTAGCGACACCAGCAACCATTGTCAATTGTCTTCTGGGGGCCAGAGCAGGTGACATCGAAGGACATTTGAAATTGCTGGCTAAGGCTAAGCGTAAATTTGGTAAGATTGTAATTCACGTCGGCAGTAATGACACTCGGTTACGCCAATCGGAGGTCACTAAAATTAACATTAAATCGGTGTGTAACTTTGCAAAAACAATGTCGGACTCTGTTGTTTTCTCTGGGCCCCTCCCCAATCAGACCGGGAGTGATATGTTTAGCCGCATGTTCTCCTTGAATTGCTGTCTGTCTGAGTGGTGTCCAAAAA
The DNA here is from genome assembly GCF_902500255.1 of Thalassophryne amazonica. Lineage (NCBI taxonomy): Eukaryota > Metazoa > Chordata > Actinopteri > Batrachoidiformes > Batrachoididae > Thalassophryne > Thalassophryne amazonica. The sequence goes on from NC_047107.1 coordinate 99,101,077, forward strand.
ATGAGGTGGGCTTCATTGATAATTGGCAAAGCTTCTGGGGAAAACCTGGTCTTGTTAGGAGAGACGGCATCCATCCCACTTTAGATGGAGCAGCTCTCATTTCTAGAAATCTGGCCAATTTTCTTGGATCCTCCAAACTGTGACTGTCCAGCGTTGGGACCAGGAGGCAGAGCTGTGGTCTTATACACCTCTCTGCAGCTTCTCTCCCCCTGCCATCCCCTCATTACCCCATCCCCGTAGAGACGGTGCCTGCTCCCAGACCACCAATAACCAGCAAAAATCTATTTAAGCATAAAAATTCAAAAAGAAAAAATAATATAGCACCTTCAATTGCACCACAGACTAAAACAGTTAAATGTGGTCTATTAAACATTAGGTCTCTCTCTTCTAAGTCCCTGTTGGTAAATGATATAATAATTGATCAACGTATTGATTTATTCTGCCTAACAGAAACCTGGTTACGGCAGGATGAATATGTTAGTTTAAATGAGTCAACACCCCCGAGTCACACTAACTGTCAGAATGCTCGTAGCACGGGCCGTGGCGGAGGATTAGCAGCAATCTTCCATTCCAGCTTATTAATTAATCAAAAACCTAGACAGAGCTTTAATTCATTTGAAAGCTTGTCTCTTAGTCTTGTCCATCCAAATTTGAAGTCCCAAAAACCAGTTCTGTTTGTTATTATCTATCGTCCACCTGGTCGTTACTGTGAGTTTCTCTGTGAATTTTCAGACCTTTTGTCTGACTTAGTGCCTTAGCTCAGATAAGATAATTATAGTGGGCGATTTTAACATCCACACAGATGCTGAGAATGACAGCCTCAACACTGCATTTAATCTATTATAGACTCTATTGGCTTTGCTCAAAAAGTAAATGAGTCCACCCACCACTTTAATCATATCTTAGATCTTTCTTCTGACTTATGGTATGGAAATAGAAGACTTAACAGTATTCCCTGAAAACTCCCTTCTGTCTGATCATTTCTTAATAACATTTACATTTACTCTGATGGACTACCCAGCAGTGGGGAATAAGTTTCATTACACGAGAAGTCTTTCAGAAAGCGCTGTAACTAGGTTTAAGGATATGATTCCTTCTTTATGTTCTCTAATGCCTATACCAACACAGTGCAGAGTAGCTACCTAAACTCTGTAAGGGAGATAGAGTATCTTGTCAATAGTTTTACATCCTCATTGAAGACAACTTTGGATGCTGTAGCTCCTCTGAAAAGAGAGCTTTAAATCAGAAGTGTCTGACTCCGTGGTATAACTCACAACCCATAGCTTAAAGCAGATAACCCGTAAGTTGGAGAGGAAATGGCGTCTCCTAATTTAGAAGATCTTCACTTAGCCTGGAAAAAGAGTCTGTTGCTCTATAAAAAAGCCCTCCGTAAAGCTAGGACATCTTTCTACTCATCACTAATTGAAGAAAATAAGAACAACCCCAGGTTTCTTTTCAGCACTGTAGCCAGGCTGACAAAGAGTCAGAGCTCTATTGAGCTGAGTATTCCATTAACTTTAACTAGTAATGACTTCATGACTTTCTTTGCTAACAAAATTTTAACTATTAGAGAAAAAATTACTCATAACCATCCCAAAGACGTATCGTTATCTTTGGCTACTTTCAGTGATGCCGGTATTTGGTTAGACTCTTCTCTCCGATTGTTCTGTCTGAGTTATTTTCATTAGTTACTTCATCCAAACCATCAACATGTTTATTAGACCCCATTCCCTACCAGGCTGCTCAAGGAAGCCCTACCATTATTTAATGCTTCGATCTTAAATAATGATCAATCTGTCTTTGTTAGTTGGCTATGTACCACAGGCTTTTAAGGTGGCAGTAATTAAACCATTACTTAAAAAGCCATCACTTGACCCAGCTATCTTAGCTAATTATAGGCCAATCTCCAACCTTCCTTTTCTCTCAAAAATTCTTGAAAGGGTAGTTGTAAAACAGCTAACTGATCATCTGCAGAGGAATGGTCTATTTGAAGAGTTTCAGTCAGGTTTTAGAATTCATCATAGTACAGAAACAGCATTAGTGAAGGTTACAAATGATCTTCTTATGGCCTCGGACAGTGGACTCATCTCTGTGCCTTGTTCTGTTAGACCTCAGTGCTGCTTTTGATACTGTTGACCATAAAATTTTATTACAGAGATTAGAGCATGCCATAGGTATTAAAAGCACTGCGCTGCGGTGGTTTGAATCATATTTGTCTAATAGATTACAATTTGTTCATGTAAATGGGGAATCTTCTTCACAGACTAAGGTTAATTATGGAGTTCCACAAGGTTCTGTGCTAGGACCAATTTATTCACTTTATACATGCTTCCCTTAGGCAGTATTATTAGACGGTATTGCTTAAATTTTCATTGTTACGCAGATGATACCCAGCTTTATCTATCCATGAAGCCAGAGGACACACACCAATTAGCTAAACTGCAGGATTGTCTTATAGACATAAGACATGGATGACCTCTAATTTCCTGCTTTTTAAACTCAGATAAAACTGAAGTTATTGTACTTGGCCCCACAAATCTTAGAAACATGGTGTCTAACCAGATCCTTACTCTGGATGGCATTACCCTGACCTCTAGTAATACTGTGAGAAATCTTGGAGTCATTTTTGATCAGGATATGTCATTCAAAGCGTATATTAAACAAATATGTAGGACTGCTTTTTTGCATTTACGCAATATCTCTAAAATCAGAAAGGTCTTTGTCTCAGAGTGATGCTGAAAAAACTAATTCATGCATTTATTTCCTCTAGGCTGGACTATTGTAATTCATTATTATCAGGTTGTCCTAAAAGTTCCCTAAAAAGCCTTCAGTTAATTCAAAATGCTGCAGCTAGAGTACTGACGGGGACTAGAAGGAGAGAGCATATCTCACCCATATTGGCCTCTCTTCATTGGCTTCCTGTTAATTCTAGAATAGAATTTAAAATTCTTCTTCTTACTTATAAGGTTTTGAATAATCAGGTCCCATCTTATCTTAGGGACCTTGTAAGTACATATCACCCCAATAGAGCGCTTCGCTCTCAGACTGCAGGCTTACTTGTAGTTCCTAGGGTTGTACGAGTAGAATGGGAGGCACAGCCTTCAGCTTTCAGGCTCCTCTCCTGTGGAACCAGCTCCCAATTCAGATCAGGGAGACAGACACCCTCTCTACTTTTAAGATTAGGCTTAAAACTTTCCTTTTTGCTAAAGCTTATAGTTAGGGCTGGATCAGGTGACCCTAAACCATCCCTTAGTTATGCTGCTATAGACGTAGACTGCTGGGGGGTTCCCATGATGCACTGTTTCTTTCTCCTTTTGCTCTGTATGCACCACTCTGCATTTAATCATTAGTGATCGATCTCTGCTCCCCTCCACAGCATGTCTTTTTCCTGGTTCTCTCCCTCAGCCCCAACCAGTCCCAGCAGAAGACTGGCCCTCCCTGAGCCTGGTTCTGCTGGAGGTTTCTTCCTGTTAAAAGGGAGTTTTTCCTTCCCACTGTAGCCAAGTGCTTGCTCACAGGGGGTCGTTTTGACCGTTGGGGTTTTACATAATTATTGTATGGCTTTGCCTTAAAGCGCCTTGGGGCAACTGTTTGTTGTGATTTGGCGCTATATAAAAAAATTGATTGATTGATTGATTGATTGAACTGCTCCTCTGTGCTGTGGAGTGCCGCAGGGATCTGTCCTTGGGCCGATTCTATTTTCTTTGTACATTCTGCCATTGGGGTCAATTATAACCCAGCACAACTGTTGGAGTTATTCTGTAGATACACTGTTTTATTTTATCATGCATGTTTTGTGTTCTCTGCTCTGGTAGAATGTAGTTCTCTCTGCTCTGATAAAGTGTATTGTCCTGATGTGATGGGTGAAGGTTACTTAAGATATGTGACATGACGTGTTTCTGCAAGTTGTGGTATCTCTGTGTGCACGCTAAGCTCTTTTTCAGGACATGTGAAGATGACCCAGGCAGGATGCAGCCGTAAGCGGAGCAGTGACATAAAGAATAAAGAATTGAATGTTCCAACCACAGTGTGATTATGATACATTAGTCCTTGTGTCAGAAGAAGTGTGATTAATCGTTAGATGTCTTAAACACATCTTAATCGAGCCCAAGATTAAAAAGGTTCTGAACGTCCTGAATGTATTGTGCAATCAGCGGTTCTGGCGCAACAGCTCACGCGCTATCACTCTTCCCCTTAGGAGCTGTACCGCCCATGTATGTAGGGAAGTCCTAAATAAAAAGAGCGGGAGCGCAGGCCAGACTTTAGTGTAGCTTTGGTGTACAGCCTGACTGCACTCCTCGCGAGCTTAAAATTGAATTCTATCTCTCACTTGTTTTATTGCCTGGTTGTCTCTTCCTCTTATCAAAGATACAGTATTCTAAACCCGACAACAACCTGTCCTTTCATTGTTATGCAGATGATCTGCAAATCTATCTGCCTGTGAGGACTAATGGGAGTGATGCTTTGTCACCATTATTTAATTGTATTCGTGATGTAAGCAGTGGCTGTCCCAAAACTTCCTTTACCTGAATGATGGTAAAACTGAGATCATGGTGTTTGAGCGCACTGGCATACCAAATGTGGTAACACCAAATTTTGGTGCTAACTATGTAAAACCAGCTGTCAAGAATTTGGGAGTGATATTTGACAGCTGTTTGAGGTTCGATCAGCAGATAAATTCTGTTGTCAAAGCTAGTTTTTTCCAACTTCGCCTTTTGGCTAAAATAAAGCACTTTCTCAGTAGACGTGATCTTGAGATGGCCATTCATGTTTTCATCAGCTCCAGACTTGATTATTGTAATGCACTTTATTCGGGCATTAATCAGTCGTCTCTTGCATGTCTCCAGTTGGTGCAGAATGCTGCTGCTCATCTTTTGACAAACACTTTTAGACGTGAGCATATTACGCCCATCCTGTACTCACTCCACTGGCTTCCAGTTCGTTTTAGAATTGATTTTAAAATTTTAATGTTTGTTTTTAAAGCTATTTATGGCCTTGCACCTCCCTACTTGTCTGAAATTTTAACTTTGCCCACCTACAGTAGGACATTAAGGGCGTCTGGCCAGCTTTACTTAGATGTTCCAAGGTCAAGATATAAATGCTGGGGTGATCATGCTTTCGCGGTAGCTGGCCCCAGACTGTGGAATGAGCTACCTCTTGAGTTACGTACTATTCCTGACCTAGCACTTTTTAAATCTAAGTTAAAGACATTTATTTAAACTGGCTTTTAACACTTAGTGGGGAGGTGACATGTTCTGTTATTTTTATGTTCTTTTTTCTCTGGGGCCCTCGCCAATCGGACCGGGAGTGACATGTTTAGCCGCATGTTCTCCTTGAATTGCTGGCTGTCTGAGTGGTGTCCAAAAAATGAGGTGGGCTTCATAGATAATTGGCAAAGCTTCTGGGGAAAACCTGGTCTTGTTAGGAGACACGGCATCCATCCCACTTTGGATGGAGCAGCTCTCATTTCTAGAAATCTGGCCAATTTTCTTAAATCCTCCAAACCGTGACTATCCAGGGTTGGGACCAGGAAGCAGAGTTGTAGTCTTACACACCTCTCTGTAGCTTCTCTCCCCCTGCCATCCCCTCATTACCCCATCCCCGTAGAGACGGTGCCTGCTCCCAGACCACCAATAACCAGCAAATATCTATTTAAGCATAAAAATTCAAAAAGAAAAAAATAATATAGCACCTTCAACTGCACCACAAACTAAAACAGTTAAATGTGGTCTATTAAACATTAGGTCTCTCTCTTCTAAGTCCCTGTTAGTAAATGATATAATAATTGATCAACATATTGATTTATTCTGCCTTACAGAAACCTGGTTACAGCAGGATGAATATGTTAGTTTAAATGAGTCAACACCCCCCGAGTCACACTAACCAGACTAACCAGACAGAGCTTTAATTCATTTGAAAGCTTGACTCTTAGTCTTGTCCATCCAAATTGGAAGTCCCAAAAACCAGTTTTATTTGTTGTTATCTATCGTCCTCCTGGTCGTTACTGTGAGTTTCTCTGTGAAATTTCAGACCTTTTGTCTGACTTAGTGCTTAGCTCAGATAAGATAATTATAGTGTGCGATTTTAACATCCACACAGATGCTGAGAATGACAGCCTCAACACTGCATTTAATCTATTATTAGACTCAATTGGCTTTGCTCAAAATGTAAATGAGTCCACCCACCACTCTAATCATATCTGACTTATGGTATGGAAATTGAAGACTTAACAGTATTTCCTGAAAACTCCCTTCTGTCTGATCATTTCTTAATAACATTTACATTTACTCTGATGGACTACCCAGCAGTGGGGAATAAGTTTCATTACACTAGAAGTCTTTCAGAAAGCGCTGTAACTAGGTTTAAGGATATGATTCCTTCTTTATGTTCTCTAATGCCATATACCAACACAGTGCAGAGTAGCTACCTAAACTCTGTAAGTGAGATAGAGTATCTCGTCAGTAGTTTTACATCCTCATTGAAGACAACTTTGGATGCTGTAGCTCCTCTGAAAAAGAGAGCTTTAAATCAGAAGTGCCTGACTCCGTGGTATAACTCACAAACTCGCAGCTTAAAGCAGATAACCCGTAAGTTGGAGAGGAAATGGCGTCTCACTAATTTAGAAGATCTTCACTTAGCCTGGAAAAAGAGTCTGTTGCTCTATAAAAAAGCCCTCCGTAAAGCTAGGACATCTTACTACTCATCACTAATTGAAGAAAATAAGAACAACCCCAGGTTTCTTTATCAGGTTGTCCTAAAAGTTCCCTGAAAAGCTTTCAGTTAATTCAAAATGCTGCAGCTAGAGTACTAACGGGGACTAGAAGGAGAGAGCATATCTCACCCATATTGGCTCTCAGACTGCAGGCTTACTTGTAGTTCCTAGGGTTTGTAAGAGTAGAATGGGAGGCAGAGCCTTCAGCTTTCAGGCTCCTCTCCTGTGGAACCAGCTCCCAATTCGGATCAGGGAGACAGACACCCTCTCTACTTTTAAGATTAGGCTTAAAACTTTCCTTTTTGCTAAAGCTTATAGTTAGGGCTGGATCAGGTGACCCTGAACCACCCTGAACCTTAGTTATGCTGCTATAGACTTAGACTGCTGGGGGGGTTCCTATGATGCACTGAGTGTTTCTTTCTCTTTTTGCTCTGTATGCACCACTCTGCATTTAATCATTAGTGATTGATCTCTGCTCCCCTCCACAGCATGTCTTTTTCCTGGTTCTCTCCCTCAGCCCCAACCAGTCCCAGCAGAAGACTGCCCCTCCCTGAGCCTGGTTCTGCTGGAGGTTTCTTCCTGTTAAAAGGGAGTTTTTCCTTCCCACTGTCGCCAAGTGCTTGCTCACAGGGGGTCGTTTTGACCGTTGGGGTTTTTACGTAATTATTGTATGGCCTTGCCTTACAATATAAGGCGCCTTGGGGCAACTGTTTGTTGTGATTTGGCGCTATATAAATAAAATTGATTGAATTGATTGATTGATTTTATGTGTTGTTTTAAAATTTTATTTTATATGTGTTTTATTTTGTAAATTTGTGTTTTTAATGTTAAGTACTTTGGACACCAGTCGGTGCTGTAAAGCGCTTTATAAATAAATGTTGATTGATTGATTGATTGATTGTGCTTTGTCAGAGTGTTCCATGATGCATATCACAAAATGGCTGACACACATCCAAAATGTCATTGTAACTATCTGATCTCTACCTAACTGCTTTTCAAAATGGCAGACGTACAAAATGTCCTTGTATTTGGCATGACTATCTGATCTTTTTATAGCTGTCTAATTGATAAAACCAAAGTATTCGCATCTACTTGGAAGACATGATGGAACACTCTGTGTTGCGTGACACGCAGACATACACTATGATTTTTACATACAGAATTCAACGCAAAGTGAGCAGACACCCGCTTGAAGTACGTTTCCTGTCCAATTCTTTTTGAGATCACTCACCACATAAAAGAACCTAACAGAAATGGTGCCGTCACCCGGAGGTGGTAATTAAGTGTGATTTGGTGAAATCTGAGGCCTTTTTACCGCTTTGGGACAGCTGATTCATTAATACTGAATTTTGTCGCCAAATTTTAAAGTAAGCAAGCCTTTTCTAATTTCTGCCAAGCTAAGGGTCATACATTGTTCAGTGCTGAACAGATTTGTGGTCATGATTCTGGTATGATAACTTGATGGACTGATGATGACTGTATATTGTTGATCAGAATTTTTGCACCGAAAGGAGAGTCATTGCCAATCGGTTGGCCACCATGGGTTTCAGTCCTTGGAGATATCGGCGTTATATGCTCCTAAAACGAAGGGTCTGTGACCCCTGGGAAAGGGGAATTTTCTTAACAGAAGAGGGGAATTCCCACTTTCTCTAAATACTGGGTCAAAGTCCCTAAGGTGAGGCAGGCATGCCCCCTCTAAACATGAGGCTGATTGGCCCCCTTGTGGACAGCATCTCCGCTAAAAGGCCAACCAGTGTCTGAGTTTTTATTGTTGTAAATTTTTAAAATATTGGGTTAAAGTCCCGGGGCACTTACCGGCGCATACGCCCAGAACGTGAGGACAATTGGCTTCCTTGTGGATAGCAACTCTGCTAAACTGCCAACCGGTACCTGATTTATTGCTAAATGTTCCCTTTGTCTGTCAAATGAGTGTGAAGCCGGCAAGTGCTTTTCTTTGTTTGAGGAGAGAGTCTGACCACGGTGTATTTCCTTTGTTTGTCTGCATAAATTGTTCGTCAAGTGAGTGAACACATTTTGTCCGTGTGCATGGGGGAAGGTTTTGGTAGCTGAGCAGCAGGGGAGAAGCAGCTGATGAGCTGCACTGATAAGTGACAAAGTGACAAGTGACAAAGTTTTTTATTCGGCACACAAAATATTCAAATAGAAAAAAATGAACAATTCCACAAACAAACACAGACAAAACTAGTGAGTCCGAAAGGGTGTGGGCTGAAGCAAAGCTTATTAGCGCCCACCCCTGCTAGTACAAGTCCAACAATTCTAATCAGTCATATTTACATAAATACAAATTCACTACTACATGTCGACACACAGACATACACATCAATATACTATTCACTTATAATTATATTTATATAGTACCAGATCACAAGAAAGTTGAATCAAGGCACTTTACGCCAGTAAGGACTAACCTTACCAACCCCCAGAGCAAGGACTAGGCAACTGTGGTGAGGAAAAACTCCCTATAAGGAAGAAACCTCAAGCAGACCAGGCTCTTGGGGGTGACCCTCTGCTTGGGCTGTGCCATATATACCTATATACATATGTATATACTTTACAAACATAAATATATACATATATATATATATACATACATATACACAGTCACTTATATACATATACACCTACCCATATCTATATATCTACATACGCATATACATACCCACACATTCAAATATACAATAAGTCCCACTTATAAATTGAGCATTCCCTATAAATCAAATTATATTTGCTTCTTTATGATACTTAGACATGATGTTCTTTTGAGTAGTTTCTTAAATCTTACTAAGGTACTACTCATTCTAACCTCTGTTGAACATTTGTTCCATTTCCTCACCCCAACCACAGACACACAAAACCCTTTACATTTGTTCGTACTGGGTGGTTTCATAAAAATTGCACAACCTCTTAAACTGTATCTGGATTCCCTCAATCGGAACAGACTCTGGACTATGTCTCGGTAAGGCTTGGTTTTTCACTCAAAATAAAGTTTGAATTGTAATGTAATCGACCAAATCTATGAATTTTAATAAATTTAAAGACACAAATAGAGAATGAGTTCGTTCACGATAATGTTTATTGCAGATGATTCGTATGGCTCGTTTTTGCAAAGGAATATTGATTGGTATTTGATTTGTAAGTGTTTCCCCATTACTCAACACAATATGTCATATATGGTACCATCAGAGAATGATATAAAGTAAGTAACCCTTCTTGCGGCAGTAGGTCTTTGGCTTTATACAAAATGGCTATAGTTTTTGACAATTTTGATTTCACATAATTTATATGTGGTTTCCAGCTAAGTTTATTATCAATTATAACACCTACAAATTTATTCTCTGTTACTAACTCAATTTCCTTATTGTTTATAGTTAAATTTTTACATTTGGGTGCCTGTTTATTTCCAAATATAATACATTTAGTTTTCCCAAGGTTGAGTGACAACTTATTAGCGTCAAACCAAACCTTAAATTTTTCCAGTTCTTTCTCCACTATGTCCAGAAGCTGTTCAAGATTTTCACCGCTACAGAACATAGTTGTATCATCCGCAAAAAGGACACATCTCAGTGAACTCGACACCCAACTTATATCATTTATATAGATTAGAAACAACAAAGGACCCAGCACTGAGCCCTGCGGCACCCCACATGTGACATCCCTGAGTTCAGAATTTGTATTATTGAATTGAACATACTGAAATCTGCCTTGTAAATAACTAGCTATCCATTCGTATACCAGACCTCTGATTCCATATTTCTGCAGTTTAGTTAATAGTATTCCATGGTTAATTGTGTCAAACGCTTTCTGTAAATAATAAAAAAAACACCTATTGTGTATTGTTTATTGTCAATTGCAGTTGCTATACTTTCCACAAAGTCCATCAAAGCATGTGATGTAGTTCGAGACCTTCTGAATCCATATTGTTCTTCACAAATGATGTTATGCTTCAGTAAATAATCATTTAATCTTTTAGCAAATATTTTTTCCAAAATTTTGGAAAATTATGGCAGGAGTGATATAGGTCTATAATTAGAAAATGTGTGTTTGTCACCAGTTTTAAACAGAGGAATTACTTTGGCTATTTTCATTTGAGAAGGAAATTTACCAGTACTTAGTGACATATTGCAAATCTAATTGAACGGTTTTACTATACAATCAATAACTTTTTTTAATAAAGCCATATCCAAATTATTAAAATCAGTCGATTTCTTACTTTTTGAACCATGAACCAGATCAAGTATTTCCCTTTCACGAGTACCACCAATGAACATTAAAACAGATTTGTTAAACGTTGAATTATTTACCCAGAAGTTATTAGTTGATGAGTCAATTTTACTGGCAAGATTTTTACCCACATTAACGAAGTATTCATTAAAGTGTTCAGCAATAGACTCGTCTTTATAAGTTATAAACCACCTCCATTTTTCTGATTATTTGTTTTGAGAGATATTTTGTTTTGAGGAAGTTGGTACAGTGGTATGAGACAATGAATGTGGATTCATTTGTCATGGAATATTAAGCTGATTCGGTCTTTGTTCGGTTGGATGTTGGCGTTGCGAGCACCGCCATTAGCTGCTAACCAATAGCTGAAACGTGGTTTGTGAGCGCCGCCAGTAGTCAGTAACCGGCTAACTGGTCTAAAAATAACTAATGTGGTTTACATCTGACAGTATAAATTCACATTGATCAAACGGATAGCCTCTTGGCCGGAAACAAAGTGTCTGCTTTTGATCAAGCAAAGCGCCAGTCTCTCAGGAAGAAGTCAGACAAAGGAATTCCCACGAGGGGGGTGGACCACTCCTCACTAAAAGCCTGCCCACAGGCGAATGACGTAACCGACAGGCGTGAAAAAACTCACGCATGTGCACGAGGGTTCAAGGTTGGCTGATGTAATCGCACGTGATTCAAATCCAAATATTTTTATAAAAAAATAAAAAGGTCGGTTTCTTTTCTAATAGACCTCGTATATACACACACACACACACACACACACACACACACACACACACACACACACACACACAATATAAATTTAATAAATACATAAATAAATAAGAAAGATGGCACTGGGAAAAAGCTCAATACGCGGACGTCCTTAACTGGAGGTATTTCAGAGAGCTAAAAAGGCTTTAGAACTGGTAAAAGAGGAAAGAGTATTACCCCCATCACACATAGCTGGAATCACGCAGAGTGGCGTCAGACTTATCAATCAGCGCACATCTGAATGGTGTCGGATTTTAGTTCCAAAACGTTCTGACAGCCATCTGCAGAAGTCCACACAGTTGGTCAAAATCGGCCAGCAGCCCGAGTGTGATGCACATGTTCAAAACTCTCAGGGCGCCGTCGAGATGGGACACCTATCCAACAGCCTCCGTGTGTTATCTGAGGACCATCTAACCGCAATTTCCATACATTGGGGAAAATAAGTATTTGATCCACTGTCAATTTTGCAGGTTTTTCCACCTACAAAGAATGGAGAGGTCTATATTTTTTATCGTAGGTACACGTCAACTGTGAGAGACAGAATCTAAAAAAAAAAAATAATAATAATAATCCAGAAAATCACATTGTATGATTTTTAAATAATTAATTTGCATTTTTTTTTTTGCATGAAATAAGTATTTGATCCCCTAGAAAAGATTTTCCCTCCAAAAAAAAAAAAGATTTCTCCCTCCAAAGATTTTCTGTTGAGTTCAGCTCTGGAGACTGGCTAGGCCACTCCAGGACCTTGAAATGCTTCTTACAGTGCCCCTCCTTAGTTGCCCTGGCTGTGAGTTTGGAGTCTTTGTCATGCTGGAAGACCCAGCCATGACCCATCTTCAATGCTCTTACTGAGGGAAGGAGGTTGTTTGCCAAAATCTCGCAATACATGACCCCATCCATCCTCCCTTCAATACTGTGCAGTCGTCCTGTCCCCTTTGCAGAAAAGCACCCCCAAAAATGATCTTTCCACCGCCATGCTTCACGGTGGGGGTGGTTTTCTTGGGGTTGTTCTCATCCTCTAAACACGGCAAGTGGAGTTGATTCCAAAAAACTCTATTTTGGTCTCATCTGACCACATGACCTTCTCCCATGTCTCCTCTGGATCATCCAGATGGCCACTGGTGAACTTCAAACCGGCCTGGACATGTGCTGGCTTCAGCAGGGGGACCTTGCTGCCCTGCAGGATTTTAAACCATGATGGCATCGTGTGTTACTAGTGTAATCTTTGTGACTATGGTCCCAGCTCTCTTCAGGTTATTGACCAGGTCCTCCTGTGTAGTTCTGAGCTTTATCAGAATCATCCTTACCCCACGAAGTGAGATCTTGCATGGAATCCCAGATCGAGGGAGATTGACAGTCATCTTGTGTTTCTTCCACTTTCTAACAAATGATCATAACAGTTGTTGCTTTCTCCCCAAGCTGCTTGCCTGTTGTCCTGTAGTCCCAGCCTTGTGCAGGTCTACAATTTTGTCCTTGATGTCCTTAGACAGCTTTTGGTGTTGGCCATGGTACATAGGTTGGAGTGTGATTGACTGAGTGTGTGGATAGGTGTCTTTTATACAGGCAACAAGTTGAAACAGGTCCAATTAATACAGGTAAAGAGTGCAGAATAGGGCTTCTTAAAGAAAAATTAACAGGTCTGTGAGAACCAGAATTCTTGCTGGTTAGTAGGGGATCAAATACTTATTTCATTCAATAAAATGCAAATTAATTATTTAAAAATCATACAATGTAATTTTCTGGATTTGTTTGAGATTATGTCTCTCACAGTTGAAGTGTACCTACGATAAAAATTTCAGACCTCTCCATTCTTTGTAGGAGGGAAAACCTGCAAAATTGACAGTGGATCAAATACTTATTTCCCCCCCTGTATTCTGATGCCGGCAAAACGGGATCCGAAATGATTTGAGCGCATACGAGGGATCCTCGAGATACAACCCCATTCCAGTGCAGTTGGGACGTTGTGTAAAATGTAAGTAAAAACAGAATACAATGATTTGCAAATCCTCTTCGACCTATATTCAGTTGAATACACCACAAAGACAAGATATTTAATGTTCAAACTGATAAACTTTAATGTTGTTTTTTTGTTTTGTTTTTTTGCAAATATTTGTTCATTTTGAAATGGATGCCTGCAACATGTTTCAAAAATGCTGGCATAGTGGTATGTTTACTACTGTGTTATATCACCTTTCCTTCTAACAACACTCAATAAGCATTTGGGAAGTGAGGACACTAACTGTTGAAGCGTTGTAGGTGGAATTCTTTCCCATTCTTGCTTGATGTACAATTTCAGTTGTTCAACAGTCTGGGGTCTCTGTTGTCGTATTTTGCGCTTCATCATGCGCCACACATTTTCAATGGGCGACAGGTCTGGACTTCAGGCAGGCCATTCTAGTACCCACACTCTTTTGCTATGAAGCCACGCTGTTGTAACGTGCAGAATGTGGATTGGCATTGTCTTGCTGAAATAAGCAGGGACGTCACTGCAAAAGATGTTGCTTGGATGGCAGCATGTGTTGCTCCAAAACCTGGATGTACCTTTCAGCATTGATGGTGCCATCACAGATGTGTAAGTTGCTCATGTCATGGGCACTAACACACCCCCATACCATCACAGATGCTGGTTTTGAACTTTGCGCTGGTAACAATCTGGATGGTCTTTTTCCTCTTTTGTCCGGACACGGCGTCCATGATTTCCAAAAACAATTTGACATGTGGACTCATCAGACAACAGCACACTTCTCCACTTTGCATCTGTCCATTTCAAATGAGCTCAGGTCCAGAGAAGGTGGTGACATTTCTGGATGTTGTTGATGTATGGCTTTTGCTTTGCATGGTAGAGTTTTAACTTGTTGATGTCGCGACGAACTGTGTTAATTGACAGCGGTTTTCTGAAGTGTTCCTGAGCCCACGTGGTAAGATCCTTTACACAATGATGTCGGTTTTTATTGCAGTGCCGCCTGATGGATCAAATGTCACAGGCATTCAATGATGGCTTTCGGCCTTGTCGCTTACGTGTAGAAAGTTCTCCAGGTTCTCTGAATCTTCTGATTATATTATCACCTGTAGATGATGGAATCCCTTAATTCCTTGCAATTGAACATTAAGAAACATTGTTCTTAAACTGTTGGACTATTTTTTCATGCAGTTGTTCACAAAGTAGTGATCCTCCCTACATCTTTGCTTGAGAACGGCTGAGACTTTTGGGGATGCTCCTTTTATACCCAATCATGCCACTCACAATTAGTGTCCTCAGTTCCCAAATGCTTATTGAGTGCTATTAGAAGGAAAGGTGATGTAACACAATGGTAAATATACCACTGTCCAAGGTTTTTTGAAACGTGTTGCAGGCCTCCATTTCAAAATGAGCAAATATTTGCACAAAAACAATAAAGTTTATCATTTTGAATATTAAATATCTTGTGGTGTATTCAATTGAATATAGGTTGAAGATGATTTGCAAATCACTGTATTCTGTTTTTATTTACATTTTACACAACGTCCCAACTTTATTGGAATAGGGGTTGTAGATCTGGCACCCCCCCCCCCCCCCCCCCCCCCCCCGCCCAAAGCGCAAATGTATGTATTTAGCATACTTCATCATGATAGTAATTATGAATTATCATCATGTACAGTGAATGTGAACAGCTGCTATCAAACCGAAACCTCCGTGCGCTACTGCACACATGCCGCCGCAAATCTGAACAGGCTGTTATATCCACAATAGACCTTAGAGTACAGATATTTGTCCATTCCTTCCAGTGGGTGACGTAAATAATGTGAACTATTGTCTCCATCATAACACGGGCAGCTGGGCCTCTGTGTGGTGCACAGTAACGCCTCATTGAACACATCAGGCTTGGAGCTGGATGGATCTCACGCTGTAATAAATATTCACCTTCTTACTCTGGAGGGGATATGACATGGAACTTGTGCCAGGCTGTTACACCATTAATAAACATGAATCTCACCTCCAACAGTGGTCCAGGACTGTTTCACAGCACGGACGTGGACATGAAGCCAGGACAGCAGCCTGTGGTTAGAATCCTCTCACCCAAAAGAAAAACATTACTTCCATGTGATAATTCAACCATCGCAGTGTCCAGAGTTGCGTTGTGCTCCTGAAGTGGGCAAACAACAAAAAAGAAAGTTCCCTGGAAAGGTGCTCCGCTTGAGGGACTGCATGGCCCAGCTGCCAGCAAACTTTGGAGCAAAGCTGTCCAGTCGCAGGTGCACACACGTGCCCGCACATAACTGCTCATTCAGCCATTGTGACCACACACACACACACACACAGTGATCATGTAATCAGAACAATACCTCTGCTCTATGCACACACTCACATGCACGTGAGGTTAGTAGCGCTGAAAAGTGGAGGACGAGCGCAGATGCGATTGCATGACTGAGTGAGTGACCACACCATGCCGGCTTTGAAACATATGCATGCATCCAGTCCATACGTTGGTCGTACTCCGATGTTCAGTACTGGTTCAGGACTGTGCAAAGGGAGGAACACAGCGCTCGCTCCCACTCCATCCTGTGTTTGCCATCCAGACATTTGGACATCAGCCAGTCTTCAGCGCATTTATGCCATCTGACAGCAGTCTGTGTCATCTAAACTGTTGTTTACATGTGCTTTGGATGCCATTGTGCACATGTGCACAAAGTAATCTGGATGTGTTCTGACACTGCTGACCACGCCTCTTTTCCTCTTGACTGTGTCCGATTATGGCAATATTTGCTGTGTCGGGCTGGTTCCTGCACATTCCTGCTATGTGTGCCGGGGCTTTAAAGACTTTGGATTGGATCAAATCAAGTAAATTTTCGTTCTGTCAAGCAGTCAAGCATGGAGGAAAAAAGTCACATTGACAGTGTCAGTGTTCCCCTTCCTATATATTATACCAGTAAACATTGTGGACAGTAATGCCAAGTAACCACAAGGTGGCCACACCCTGGAAACATCTATCAAGTGACAATCGGCAACTGCTTGTCATCTTCATTTGTAGATGATCTGACTGCAGGATGATCACTATGCATAATTGCCCATGGCCAAATGTGTGATACATCTGACTTTAAGGATTTTTATTATTATTATTATTTTATCTTTTCACAAGTTTACCTGAATCAACCAGCTTTATTTGTTATGTGTCGACGCGGGTTGAGGAGCGGACCTGCGTCAGACGGAACCCAGCGCTACAAATAACCAGAAAAGCGGTTCCAAAAACAATATATTTATTACTCCCACTGTGCATAAAAGGTGTAAAAACAAAAACAGCGTCCCTCTGGTGGAGTGACTGTTGGCACGCTCTGCAGCGCCCGCAAGGATCAAAGCCCGGCGTTCCTGGACTCACTACCACCGCCAAACACCCCCCAGGTGGACACGACAAACCGACTCTCTGTGAAGCAAAGAAGAGGTGAGGTAAGTCAGCAGTTACAACAATATCTTTCAAAAGACACACGCTATCAGCAACACATTCAGGTCTGTATCTTTTTTAACTTTATGCAAATGAGCAGCTTCTCACAACAAGTGGAGGATCACTTATCCTGCACGCCACAGCAGTGAGAAGCAAACTGCACAATTCTCATCACAATTCCAGTATACTGCGTAACAAAACACCAAGTTACTATCAACAATTAGTCAAACACTTAATCACCTTTAATGTGTGCTGACAGCAAGTGTCCTCACCCTTCCTTGCTTCACGGGCTCGATGTGTCAAACCCAGGCGCGGTCCTCAGCATCTCACAAACGGACATCACAAGGTCGAGTTCCCAGCAGTTCTGCTTGAATCACACATGCCTTAAATGCAGAACGCCATCCAATTATCTGCTTCAGCTGAAAGTCTTTAAGGTTGCATGTGAGCACCAGTCACAGGTGCTTCACATGATGTTGATGAGGGTGAGGACTCTTCAGCCAGCACCTTCTCCACAGAAGAATCAGTTTCTATGCCACCTGAAGAGCAAAGAAAAGAAAAGAACACCAAAACATCCAGCCACACCCCCAACACACAACAGTACCCCCCCATCAACGGGAAGCCTCCCGGCGACCGAACAGACCAGGCCCGAGAACAGCACCTCCCTCCGGGGTCCACGTCAGGAAGCAGACAGCACCACGCTCCTAAGGTCCACCACAGACAGCAGGACAGGCACCGCAGCTGGAAGGCCGGCTGGCATCAACAAAAGCCCCAAAACATTCCCCAGTACAATTCAACACACAGAAAAAACATAAAACCCACCCAAAACCTCCCCAGGGGACCGTCCCATCAAACCCCGGGAAGAAAAGAAAAACTCCCAAACGCAAAAACCCAACACAGCCCCACAAACACAATACAAACGTAAATGCATAAAAGAAAAATAACAAACAACCCCCCCAGAATGACCTGCAGAGCCCAACCCCCCCCAGAAGGCCTTCATCGCCAGTTCCAGGAGGAACAGCCAGAACCATAATCCCACAAAGGTCCCCAGGTGTACATGGAGCAAACAGCGCCCCCCAGAGGACCGTCCCATCAACCCTGGAGGTGGAACCCGGAAGGAAACAGAACAAAATCAAAAATCAACCCCCGGAGGACTACCAAAAACAACCCCGGGGGGATATAAAACGACCATAAACCCTGTTACTCTCCTCGGCACCCCGAAAGACCCCAGGTCCCTCCCAGAGCCCTTCGGCGGCTCAATTTTGGTGAATGGCTCAAAATATTAAGCCGGAGAAGGGAACAGGAAAAAACTAACCCAGCTCCAACCCCAAGGCGCAGCAGAGAACCGGAAATGCGTCCGGTGCCCCAACTCGACCATACCCCAGCCTCTCGGGAGGGGTGGAACTACCGAAATGGCGAACGGCAACAGATCGGCTCACCCCTCCGACCGAGGTAAGTCTCCGCTGCACCACACCCCGGCAACACCAATGACGAACGGTACAAAGGCTCACCGAGGCTGGAGTGGAACCGGGCCCTAACCAAACCAAGAAAAACGCCTCTAACACCCCCCCCCCTAGGTGCAGAGGTCTTCTGAGAATGCTCAGCGTGACCAACCTGCACCACCCCACAACCCACAAGACAAACGGTCTTGGGGCAAGTGAGGTTGGGGTTAGGGATGTAGAGAAATAAAAAACAACAAAATAAAACGACCCAACAACCCAAACAGAAAATACCTAAAAACACAAAAAATTGACAATTAAGTGAGCCCAGGCGGACTTCTAACCGCCTAACAATCACTCCACCAGATACGCCTCTGACTCCCCATACAATTATAACCCCTATTTAAAGAAAACAAAACATTTACCCGTGCTAGATTTTTTTTTTTTTTTATGTGTGTTATTTTGCCTGTCCCAGAACACTTGGAGATACGTCACCATTATTTCTCTTGACGCTTACGTGTCGGGGCAATACAGGAATCTCTGCTCGTCCGAGCTGCATGGGCTCGTCAACAGGAGGAGCCAGAGGTCCCGTCGGAGGAGCCTCAGTGGGGCGAAGAAGAGGCGGCCCAGATTTGTGTCGGGGAAAGCCCCGAGACGAAAAAACCCGTTCTGATGGGCGTCCTCTCTCGCGTCCACGCTCCTTCATCCGATCATCTAGACGAATCACCAACGATATTAGCTCATCTAAATCGTTTGGCTCGTCACGGACTGCCGGCTCATCTTTTAATGACTCATTTATCCCATCTACAAACATTCCTCGTAAAGCTGCGGCACTCCAACCTGACTGAGCAGAAACCAGAGAACATTGCATCACCGCACAAGGCTCCGGACGACAAACAATCGGTTCGGACGCCAAATCTCTGGGTGACGAAGTTATCTGCACTAGTATCGATGATGCCGCAGCTGGAGCAGCAGGAAGCAGAACGGCTTGCGCTGCAAGCTCCGTAACACGGGCGTCTGTTTGTTTAATTTGGTTTGCGAGATGCTGTAATTGCTCCCATATTTTCTCCAAGTGTTCTTGAACTTTTTCGGCAAAAGGAACCGCCTCTGCCGCTGGGTCCATTATGGAATGGCCGGGAACTACTGTTATGTGTCGACGCGGGTTGAGGAGCGGACCTGCGTCAGACGGAACCCAGCGCTACAAATAACCAGAAAAGCGGTTCCAAAAACAATATATTTATTACTCCCACTGTGCACAAAAGGTGTAAAAACAAAAACAGCGTCCATCTGGTGGAGTGACTGTTGGCACGCTCTCCTGCGCCCGCAAGGATCAAAGCCCGGCGTTCCTGGACCCACTACCACCGCCAAACACCCCCCAGATGGACACGACAAACCGACTCTCTGTGAAGCAAAGAAGAGGTGAGGTAAGTCAGCAGTTACAACAATATCTTTCAAAAGACACACGCTATCAGCAACACATTCAGGTCTGTATCTTTTTTAACTTTATGCAAATGAGCAGCTTCTCACAACAAGTGGAGGATCACTTATCCTGCACGCCACAGCAGTGAGAAGCAAACTGCACAATTCTCATCACAATTCCAGTATACTGCGTAACAAAACACCAAGTTACTATCAACAATTAGTCAAACACTTAATCACCTTTAATGTGTGCTGACACCATGTGTCCTCACCCTTCCTTGCTTCACGGGCTCGATGTGTCAAACCCAGGTGCGGTCCTCAGCGTCTCACAAGCGGACATCACAAGGTCGAGTTCCCGGCAGTTCTGCTTGAATCACACATGCCTTAAATGCAGAACGCCATCCAATTATCTGCTTCAGCTGAAAGTCTTTAAGGTTGCATGTGAGCACCAGTCACAGGTGCTTCACATGATGTTGATGAGGGTGAGGACTCTTCAGCCAGCACCTTCTCCACAGAAGAATCAGTTTCCATGCCACCTGAAGAGCAAAGAAAAGA
Organism: Thalassophryne amazonica; assembly: GCF_902500255.1. Lineage (NCBI taxonomy): Eukaryota > Metazoa > Chordata > Actinopteri > Batrachoidiformes > Batrachoididae > Thalassophryne > Thalassophryne amazonica. The sequence goes on from NC_047107.1 coordinate 99,121,617, forward strand.
AAAGAACACCAAAAACATCCAGCCACACCCCCCAACACACAACATTATTGGAAACAGATGCCACAGCCAAGTGATGGCAGTAGAGATACTACTGTATAGTAGAGATAAAGAAATAAATCTAAAGCTCTTAAGCAATCGTAAGTTCGGTCATCCGTGGGTAACTTGGAGTAGAGCCACTGCTCCTTCGCTTTGAAAGGAGCCAGCTGAGGTGGTTCGGGCATCTGGCAAGGATGCCTCCTGGGCATCTTCCTAGGGAGGTGTTCCAGGCACGTCCACCTGGGAGGAGACCCCGGAGAAGACCCAGTACTCAGTGGAGAGATTATATCTCAACACTGGCCTGGGAACGCCTCGGGATCCCCCAGTCAGAGATGGTCAATGTGGCACGGGAGAAGGAAGTCTGGGGTCCCCTGCTAGAGCTGTTGCCCACGTGACCTGATCTCGGATAAGCAGTTGAAGATGAGTGATCTTAGGCAAATACTCATCCTCACACTAAAGGACTCAAAATGTGTGCTTGCTGTTCATACCGACCCTTTCCTCTCAGCACAGGTGCTTATGTCAGAGACAGACACAAAAGTCTGAGGGAACGAAGATTAACTGTAAATTTTTAGCACTTTTTTTAATAGACCCATCTGGCAGTACACATGGAGAATTCAAACAGTGATAAATCACAACCATAGTGAGCTTGAAATATTTGTAGAAAATATTGGTAGGGAGATGACGCTCTACAAATCTCACTCAGAAAGAAAAGATTTAAAAGCTCCCCTGAAATGATCTTAAGATGAATTTGTTTCCTACACCAGATTTGAAAAATGTGTCTGTGTGTGTGAGCATGCAACCCTGTTCCTCATGTAGCGTATTGAATGACCTCACACGGGGGGCACCAGAAAATGTAATGCATATAAATTAAAACAATATCTAATGAAATATCAAATTGAATTAAATTTCTCAAAAGGGGCACCATCTGCATACTGCAGGAATATTATCATGTTATGAACAATATTAATCAGTCTTTGATCTGAAAGTCCCTGCAATCTGATCATGGATAAGTGGTTGAAGATGAGTGTGTGTGATTAGAAAGTCTGGATGCGATTGAGCAAACATCTGTCTTCAACTGGACACAAGAAAAACAAGTGATGTAATATTTACACATTTATTTACATATGTACAGATACAAACGTGACTGAGATTTTGAGAATATGAATAATGAGTCATAGTTTTACTACTGAGACAATCTGTTGATGAGATGTGAAAAATGAAAGAACAAAATATAGAAATGTAATAAGAATAAATCTGGCTTGAATTTAGTTGTGAATTTTGGGTTCACAAATTATTGTTACTATTTAAAAAATTCAGACAATTAAAGAATAGCCACTTTGCATCACTGACAGCAAAGACCATCAGAACTCTTGGAAGGTTCATTTATCTGGGTCCGCTGGATTTGCTGGAGTAAGCACTCTGGTCCGGTCCAGTTTCCTGATGGGTCATTGCTGACCTTCTCTAATTGACCTACTTCGAGGTAAACCCAGAGGATCTTTCCAGATGACTACAGGCATGGATCTGGCTCATTTTCCCAGCAGTACTGAACATGGTATTTTGGCGGTTTTGTTGAAGCTTGGTTCCAACCGACACAGGATGAAGGTTTTGGTGTTCCAGTAGCTTCCAAACTTGTGGATGATCAATTTAAAGTCTTTGTAATAATTTAGAAAAAGTTCAAGGCTTTTCCGAGAAAGTTGTGGAGAAAAATTAAAGTCAGCAAAAGCACTTTTGTCACTGAGCAGAAAAATAAAGAATCTGGAGACTCGCAAATTTGCTCTTAATTTGAAATATTCAGCTCGGACATTGTCTTCAAAATGCAGAGGACTTGACTCATGCCTTAAAAGTCTAAGAACATAATGAGTCAATAAGCTCTTTCCAGGCACCTCTTGAACTCAAGAGGTGAGGAACAAGAGACATTAATGTCACTGCCAAGCAGATGCTTCATGGGTGGCGGTGATTCCAGTTCACTTACAAGTTGGGTTCATAGCACTGGATCCACGTCGATTGAGTCAGGTCAAGTGCACATTTCACTCTTCATCAAGAAAAGCTACATCATTTTTCACTGGATGATAGTGAGACTCAAATATTTATCCTATGTCACTGATGTCAGTGATGTGATGACAATTTTTAAGTCATTAATCACTGGAGGTCACATGAATTAAGGTGTGAGTTGCTTTTGTTGTTTTTAATTTGAAAAGAAGTGAGGATGATCTGGTTCTGGGATGGTTTCCTGCCTGGGCCTTTCTGTGTGGAATTTGTTTGTTCTACTGATGCTCTTGGCTCCTCCCACATCCAAAGACATGTAGAACAGGTGAATTGGTGAATTTAAATTTGTTATAGGTGTGCATGTTGGTCTGAGTGAGTTTGTCTGTCTATATGTGGCCCTGCAAGAGGCTGGCCTCTCACCCTTTGTCTACTGGGATAGGCTGCACCTCGTCCCCACTCCCCCATCTGATCTTTGATTGGAGGAAGTGGATACAGAAAATGAATGACTGAATGAGGATGAACTTTGAGTCTCTGTGGTATAGATGGAATGATGAAATTATAGTGGAGAGAAAGTTGTTGATATGGCTCCCTTGAGACCTCTTTCAACTCAGCTATCTTCCCTGCCTAAAACAGGAACATTGTTATCTTCAAAGGTTTGCTGTTTCTCCTTCACAAGTAGGCAGATGGCTGAGTGCTGACCTGAGGAATTGACTCTCCTGTGTTGAGGCAATCATTTGTTAATTGGCTGTTTGATTTCTCCAACACAGAGTTCATTGAACTCCTTGCTGCATGACTCTACATACACCAGATTATTTGATTGCTGTCAGCAATGGATCATTGAAAAAGGGTTTCAGAATTTTTAAATATATTTCAATAATCAACACATAATCAAGTAATTCTTGACAATGTAATTATAATATATTTGCACTTTTTTCCAATATAATCTCCATCCATCCATCCATCCATTCATTTTCTTCCACTTCATTCGGGGTCGGGTCATGGGGGCAACAGCTCAAGCAAAGCCGCCCAGACCTCCCGATCCACACACACCTCCTCCAGCTCCTCTGGGGGGAATCCCGAGGCGTTCCCAAGCCATCTGAGAGACGTAGTCACCCCAGCGTGTCCTGGGTCTTCCCTGGGGCCTCCTCCCGATGGGACATGCCTGGAACACCTCTCCAGCGAGTAATCTCATCATCAGGGTTCAGTAGGATTACTTTGAAATGTAATCCAAAAGTAACCAGATTACAAGTAATCCAAATGTATGTACATACATACATATAATCCACATGTATTCTTTCAAAGTAATCCTACCCAACCTTGCTCATCATATTGTAGTTACTTGTGTTTTGTAATCTGATTATACTGATTACAGTATATACTTGCAATTGCATGTAATCCATTACTATCCAATCCTGCTCCCAGGATAAGTGAATGTTTCGAAAAGCATCAGCATGGGGGGTTCCCATGATGCACTGAGTGTTTCTTTCTCTTTTTGCTCTGTATGTACCGCTCTGCATTTAATCATTAGTGATTGATGTCTGCTGTCTTCCACAGCATGTCTTTTTCCTGATTCTCTCCCCTCAGCCCCAACCAGTCCTAGTAGAAGACTGCCCCTCCCTGAGCCTGGTTGTGCTGGAGGTTTCTTCCTTTTAAAAGGGAGTTTTTCCTTCCCACTGTTGCCAAGTGCTTGCTCATAGGGGGTCGTTTTGACCGTTGGGGTTTTTCTGTAATTATTGTATGGCTTTTGCCTTGCAATATAAGCGCCTTGGGGCAACTGTTGTTGTGATTTGGCGCTATATAAATAAAATTGATTTAATTTGATTAGTTTCACCACATACAGCTACACTTCTGATGGTCAGGTCCAGGAAGTTGTTCAAAGCCTGGATCTTGGTCTTAATCCAAGACAGTCACAATCCCAGACAGTCCAAATCCTCATCAGGTTTCTCAAGTGCAGCAATCAGGGTATCCACTGATCCTGCAAAGATCACTGGATTGTCTGCAAAGTCAAAGTCAATCAACCATTCCTCACCAAAACAAGCCACCCGAGCTGAGAAAGAGATAATTTTGTCTTCAGTCTTTGAATCCTCAAATGCACTAATGTTGAACCAAATCTGGAAAATTGGATCACGAAGAGATTCCAGTGAAAATCCCAAATCCTGATGCAGATCTGTACTGGCTCCGCTGTGGCGAGTCTGAATAAAACTGGGGACAGGCAGAAGACAAAGAAAAACAACTATCATGAAGTTACATGTTGATGTTATGTATTCATATTATCATGTATGAATCCCTCCCAACACACACACACACACACACACACTCCTCACCTCACTTGCTTCTGCCAGCTATGAAATCATGGAAATTAGGGGAGGTGATGGTCTAGTAGTTAAGGTGTGGGGCTTGAGACCAGAAGATCCTCGGTTCAACTCCCAGCCTGACTGGAAAATCACTAAGGGCCCTTGGGCAAGGTCTTTAATCGCATAGTTGCTCCCGGTGTGTAGTGAGTGCCTTGTATGGCAGCACCCTCACATCGGGTGACTGTGAGGCATTATTTGTAAAGCGCTTTGAGTACCTGATGTAGATGGAAAAGCGCTATATAAATGCAGTCCATTTACCATGGTGTTTTGTCAAAGTCAATCTATAAATCATTCTGTTCACACAGAAAGTTTGAAGAATGATCCTTACATGCCAAAAATGATCACTGCCCACAACGCCTACTGACCCGTAAACCCATAAGGAGTGACACACAAACAGATGACATCAGCATTCAGCTGTGAGTGGCCTGGAACTGACATTCAACTTGCACCTTATGATCAAACCCAATATCTGACCAGTTTTTTTTTTTTACTTGACTTCACAAATCTCTGATCTTGTTCCACGTGGTTAAAGATTGCCTTTTAGCAAACCTTGACAACTGGCACAAGATGCAGTACATCCAAAGTAATGATATATACCTATGTTGGCTACAATTTTTGTTAAATTTAGTCTTAATTTTAGTGGTACTCATAAAAGTGTACCAAGCATAATGACACTGACGAGCTTCACTACTTGGAGATGCACCAATGATATGGACAAGTAGATACAACGGGGGACGTTTAGGGTAAGAGGACAAGGAGAGAGGGAAGTGGGAATTAAAAAATGGAAGAAAGGAAGAAGAAAGCGGGTGGTAGAAGAGTGATGATTAAAGGGGGGAATATATTGTACTTTAAAAGGTGATAGTAAATTTTAAAAAAGTGAAAAGGAGAGCACAAAAAATATGTGCCAGGAGGGTGGAATTTGTAGCTGGAGGAGAGGTGACATGAGGAAAGATTAAAGTGAAGCTTTTAAAAACCAAAGGTGGCAAGAAAAGAGAAGAAGAAACAGGAAAGGAGATGAAAAAGGGGACATGAATTGAGGAGGAATCATGGGGAAGTGCAGAGGAAAGGTAATAAAAAGATGAGGCAGCAGAAAATGTCATTCAGGGAGGGTGGGGCTCTGGATGGATGGGGTGAAAATCAGGTGAAGAAGCAAAAAACTGAGATAAAGGATTAGAGGGGAATGGAATGGAAGCAGGAGAAGTAAATGATGTGAAGATGTAAAGAGGAACCGATAAAAAAAGAGTGTAAAAGAAGCAGAGAGAACATCAAGGACAAGAGGAACACTGGTGAAGATAATAGACAAAAGCAAAAGTAGGGGATTCACAGAGAAAGAGCAGATGAGAGAAAGCACTGGATGAGTAAGAGTCAACAAAAAGGAGAGCCACGGAGTGAGACAGAAATAAAGAAATTGGGGAGAGCATGAGTAGACGACAATGAAAAGAGAAGGTACCACAGAGGAGAGGGGAGGGGTGGGTGGGGTGGGATTGCACGACTAAGTGGCTGGAGCGGCGTCTGCCAAATACAAAATCAATAGACACCATCCACGTCTGAGCCTCAACTGCTGAATCCATCAAAAAAATTTAACGATTCCACAGTAAAAGATGCAGCAACGCAGCACCAAACTGCCTATGTGTGTCAGGGGGTGTGTGTCTGCATAAAGGTGTGCCTAAACACACACACACACACACACACACACACATACAGAGTATAAGACTTGTTTTAAATTGTTACGATCTGAGCAAAGTCACATGTGCACGGTGAGTGTGTCTTGGCGCACTTGCAGTTTTGGGTCTAAAGCTGTTTACTCACTTTTCCTTGATATAATGGGTTTGCGCCTCATCAGCGGAACTATGTAGGGGATTTTAGAAGAAATGAAGAATACAGTGTGCATCTCCGTCCACTCGGTGAGAGATGAAGAAGGGGTGCGCATGTCACGCAGTGCTGCACAGGTTTTCTTATTGCCATATTTTAAAGTGCGCTGAAAATTCTACTTTGTGCACAAAAATTACAATTATTTCCCACCTTTGTTGAGTTCCTGTACACATAAACATCTGTGCTGTGCCATATTGCCAGGTGCACACTTGAGACATGAGATATAAAATATGATATAATGGCTGAGTGGATCCTTGTCATTTGATTGGTGCTTTGTATGTCACATGACAGGGATTATTCATCCCATTTATGTTGCATTGCATTTAGAGTGTGATTTGGTTCCATTTAGAGTGCACATTTGGTTCCATATACTTGGTACCATTGCACTTTGCATACACATGCACACATACACACACACATACACACAATGCACACATGCACACACACACAAAAAAAAACACTGCACTGTAAGCTGTCTGGAGGCTGTTAGCAGGAAGTTAGAATGGAAAGCTGGACTAATTTCTCTGATTTTTTTTTTTCTTTTGCTGCAATGAGGAAATACACAGTCTTGTTTTGGTAGTACACATGAGCACAAGCGCAACCCTTTTGTGTGAGTGTGCACACGTGGGACAACAACAGAAGCAGGATGATTTAATTGAGCTAACTGATGGTGCTACGAGGGTAGATTGAAAAGCTCTCAGCATCACCTAGAAGGCAGGGCGGCATCTCCAAATCTATGATGCAGTTGTAAACTATTATGCCTTGTATGGTTATGCACTAACATTCATGCATCTGTCTTTATTTATTTGTAGGTGAGGCTCTTTGAAAGTCTTCAGATCTAGTGAAGATCCAAAAATGGACACAAAAGAAGCTTGTGTGGTGATAAAATATCTGCATAAAAAGGGCATGACACCCAAGGCAATCCATGATGACATGGATTGCCATTGCCATTGACACTGAGTCAGATGATGACGTCATTAAGGCTGTAGAGTCCTACCTGAAGGACCAAAATGAAGCCTTCTACCATGAAGGCATCGGATTGTTGGAGCACTGCTGGACAAAGTGCATTGAGGTGAAGGGGGACTATGTTGAAAAATAACCAGGAACTAGGAGTATCCTGACAACCCTTCTTGGTGAGGCCGAGAACTTTTTGATCTACCCTCGTAGTTCTTGTAACACACACACGCAAAATCCACTCCACTGTAAACTGTCTGATTGCATGAAAAGCTGACGTGATTTTTGGCTGGGCTGAGGAACTACACAAAGTCTTTTTTTTATGGAAGCCCGAAGTCAATGCACAGCATCACGGACTACATGTTACAATTTGGACTTTAGCAGCAGTGGAACACCAAAATGTAAGTCCCTTTTCTGTTTATAAATTAATAAAATATCAAATGACAAAGATCTATTTTAGCCATTATATAAAACAAATAATGAATGGTTTTACATTCTTTCAATGGAACAAATATTTAATTCTGTGAAAGCTGGAACATACCATTCAACTTGGCTTTTCCTCGTTGAATGGTATGTTCCAGCTTTCACCTCATGAAATATTCATACCAATGAACTCATAAACATTCATTATTTGTATAATACTTGACACACATTATTGTGTGCTTATGTGGATAACACCAAACACAGAAATACATTTATTGAGCACAGAATTGATTTTGTTTCCTCAGAGAAAAACCTCTATGAGAGCCTGTTACAATGACTTGGCTGCATGGGCTGCAAAAATTATTTCAGTATGTTATTGGGCATGGCAGCATAGCGCATTAGTGGGTAGCACTGTTGCCTCACAGCGAGAAGGTTCCAGGTTCACTTCTGAGCTGGTCTTTTCTGTGTGAAGTTTGCAAGCTCCCTCTGGGTGCTCTGGCTTCCTCCCACTTCCAAAGACATGTAAGTTAGATGAAGTGGTGACTTTAAATTGACTGCAGGTGTGACTGAGAGTGTGACTGAGCTGGTCTGTCTAAATACAGTATGTGGGTCCTGCGATACTGTAGATTTGTGACCTATCCAGCGTATGCTATGCCTCTCACCCAATGACCGCTGCAATGGCTGCAATGCTACACATGCTCTGATTGGCTGATTTCCCATCTGATATTTTCCCATATGAGACTGGTTATCATGACAATCGGTCCGGAATGAGTATCGCATTTGTTACAAACCAGAAAGTTAAAAACACGATGAGAAAAAATTAAGTCGGACATGAACATCCATCCATCCATCCATCCATCCATTTTCTTCCGCTTTATCTGGAGTCGGGTCACGGGGGCAGCAGCTCAAGCAAAGCCGCCCAGACCTCCCGATCCACACACACCTCCCCCAGCTCCTCCGGGGGAACCCCAAGGTGTTCCCAAGCCAGCCGAGAGATGTAGTCCCTCCAGCATGTCCTGGGTCTTCCCCGGGGCCTCCTCCCAGTGGGACGTGCCCGGAACACCTCTCCAGCGAGGCGTCCAGGGGGCATCCGGAAAAGATGCCCGAGCCACCTCAACTGACTCCTTTCAACGTGGAGGAGCAGCAGCTCAATTCCAAGCTCCTCCCGAGTGACCGAGCTCCTCACCCTATCTCTAAGGAAGCGCCCAGCCACCCTGCGGAGGAAACTCATCTCGGCTGCTTGTACTCGCGATCTCGTTCTTTCGGTCATGAGCCAAATCTCATGACCATAGGTGAGGATCGGAACGTAGATCGATCGGTAAATCGAGAGCTTTGCCCCCCTACTCAGCTCTCTCTTCACCACGACGGTCCGATACAGCGACCGCATCACTGCAGATGCTGCACCGATCCGTCTATCGATCTCATGCTCCATCCATCCCTCACTCGTGAACAAGACCCCGAGATACTTAAACTCCTCCACTTGAGGCAAGGACACTCCACCGACCTGAAGAGGGCAAAGCACCTTTTTCCGGTCGAGAACCATGGCCTCGGATTTGGAGGTGCTGATTTTCATCCCGGACGCTTCACACTCGGCTGCAAACCGCCCCAGTGCACGCTGAAGGTCCTGATTTGCCGAAGCCAACAGAACCACATCGTCCGCAAACAGCAGAGACGAGATTCTGTGGTTCCCAAACCAGACCCCCTCTACACCCTGGCTGCACCTAGAAATTCTGTCCATAAAAATAATGAACAGAATCGGTGACAAAGGGCAGCCCTGACAGAGGCCAATGTGCACTGGAAATAGGTTTGACTTACTACCGGCAATGCGAACCAAGCTCCTGCTGCGGTCGTACAGGGACTGGATAGCCCTTGGCAAAGGACCCTGGACCCCGTACTCCCGGAGCACCCCCCACAGGACATGAACATACTCCATAAATATCTAAACAGCATTGGTAAAAACACACAAATTGAAAGCTTACCAGCTAACGACCGGACCATCTGTTAGCAAGTTCTTCATGGAGGTGAAGCGAACAGGTCTGATACAAGCCCAAAACCATCAGTAGGTTTATATTTGGGCGATACTGTAAGCTTGCATGTTTATATATATGGTAATAGCCATATAACAAATTAATTATTAACCTTGGTTCCTCGGTTGGCAGTACGGACCTCGCTAACATGCGATCTGTACTGTCAACACCTCAGTTTGATATTTTCCTGTACAGACCTCCCGCTCGGTTAATTTTTCCTTTAATATTCAGGTGAAATTTAAATATGTTTTTCTGTTGAAGAGCCATTTTCTTCACAAGTGCAGAAAATACTGCAGAAAATATGGTGTATATGTTTCCTTTAATGCAAATTTTGGCACCACAATGATCAAATATAGGAAATTTAACTAACCCATTCACTGATTCACTGACAGACTCCATTAATCCTTTCCTTGCCCTGATAATTGCAGGAAAAATAGATCATCAGTGGAGAGGAGAAAAGACTCAGCGTGACTCTTTGACCTGGCGAGCACAGATCGACTGAAATGACCAGTGAGCACCTCTGGCAGTCGGGAAAGAGTGACTGTCATGGACACAGTGTGCTACATAGGCTGTAAAGGCGCTGACTATCCAAGACAAGTGTCACTGTGCGTAGTTTAATTCACTTTGTGTGTGTGGAATCTGGCAAGCAGTTCGCGTCACAATTCATTTCCCGGTAGCGTAAGTTAAAAACCTTGCAATCGCTTTACAGGTTTGCAGTTGTGTTGATGTTGTCAAGGTCTCTTAGTGCGTCTGTTCTGTGCATGCAGTCACCGAGTCGGACCGCAGTACAGACCGACTAAGCTCTGCTGTCACTTCGTTGCACATGCTGAGCTGACATGGCAGCTAACTCTGAGTCTAGAACACTTACACCGTCTCTCAGCTATGGCAAATTGTTACTGGAAGTAAACATGCAGGAAAGATCAGGGGTAGGAGAAAGAAAAATGAAATGAAAGGAGTGGGGGAGGTATTAAGAGAGGAAATGGCTGGAAAGAATGGATGGAAGTAAGAAATGAGAGGAGGAGGAGTGGACAAAAGGAAGATAGGTGGTGGGAGTTTCCAAGACAGATACGGTGGCAGGCCAAGTGAGACACTTTGCTGGAGTGAGTGATAGGAGAAAGAGGAGCGTAAATTTGCATGGGGGTGAAATTAAAGTAGTTTTGAAAGGCAATTCAGCCAAATCAATTTGAAGCCCTCTATAGAAGAGCTACCAGGGTATAAAACTATCTCAGCCAATCTCTGGGGTCCACACGTACACAGTAGAGGTGGGCGATACCGGAAATTTTGGTATTGATCCGATACCAAGTAAATGCAGGCCCAGTATCGCCAATACCTATACTGACACTTTTCATATTTAAGCTTCACAGATCCAAAGGATCCAAATGACCTAGGACAGAATTTCGCCAAACATTGTACGTGACAACAAAATACTTTTTATCACAATCAACATTTTTGTTTAAAAAAATATCACTCAACACAACTTAAAACAAAATCTCCTGAGGTAGAGGGCTGGCAAACCACAATACAAGGGTGCGCTGCTCCGTGTTGTGTGACACAGCGCAGCGCTGCTCTTACAGATAGTAGACTTTGATGAATCTGCGTGCGCAGCAGTCAGTGTGTGCGGGAGAGAAAAAAAGCATGAGTATCGATCTTTTTACACGAGGATCGTTCAATATTAATACCAGCGTTGGTATTATCGATATTAGGATCGATCCGTCCACCTCAAGTACACAGAAACTATATCCAGCTCTATGTGCATAAGCCTGCACCCCCTTATCTAAATAAGCATACAAGCAGATTAAATTGCAGACACATTCAAAAGCACAAATGTATTGTTTATTAGAGGACATGCATGCAGATGGAGACACAAAAAAGGCTTTTTTTTTTTTTAAGTTATGTAGCCAAAGCAAGGGATTGTTGATGCCAGCTAATTGTTACTGTGGAGTTAATTTTAGGTAATTTTATAATTAAAAATAATTATTATTTCCAAACTACTCGTATTGATTGTATTTTCTGGCTATAATTCTCAAAAATAAACCCTTTGAGTTCCAGCCACCAGTCTACACTATAAGCAAGGTTGCAATGCATAGAGGTGGTGAAGGCAGACAGCTTGAAATGCTTGGATTCAACCATCTAAGTGATGAGAGTGTGATAGAGAGGGGAATAAGAGAGTGCAGGCAGGGTGGAGTGGGTGGAGAAAGGTGGCAGGAGTGATTGTGAAAGAAGAGTATCTGCAAGAGTGAAGGGGAACGTCTATAAGGAAGAAGGTAGCTGATCTGAAAATGGGTGTGATTTTTCTTGGGAGTGATGAGGATAGACAGAATTAGGATTGACCATACCAGAGGGACAGCAAAGGTAGGACAGAAAGTCAGAGACGTGAGACTGAGATGGTGTGGACATGCAGAGAAGAGACCCAGGGTATATAGTGAGAAGGATGCTGAGGATGGAGCCAGGATGAGAACAGGGAGCCCAAAGAGGAGGTATATGGATGTGGTGAGGGAGGACATGTGTGAGGTTGGTGGAATGGATGATGATGTCGATGTAGAAACAGGGATAAAATGTAACTTAAATAATGTCTGTCAACTCGACTGCCCTGACTCCAACATATCACTGTAACTCATAGATACCTCACCTGTAATCCCCCCACCTCCCCGCCACCCCTTACAGTTTTTCATGAACAGGGAAATTACTTACATACACCAAAACCCATTTTTTTTGCACCTGGCTTTAAACATGTTGATTTATGTGGTGACATTGGGGATTTGGATTTCAAGCTGTGTGTGGACAGTGATTTGTTTTTGGAGCCACCCTCAAGTGAGAATTGAAGGAACTGCAAAAATGTGCCATTTTTCAGTATTTTGGTGGTTGCTGCAGCAGCACAGTGGCTTAGTGGTTAGCACTGTTGCCTCGCAGCAAGAAGGTCACAGGATCGATTCCCACCTGTGGCCTTTCTGTGTGGAGTTTGCATGTTCTCCCCGTGTTTGTGTGGTTTTCTTCTGGGTACCCTGGCTTCCTCCCCCATTCAAAACATGTAGGTTAAGTGGACTGGAAACTTTAAATTGTCCGTAGGGGTGCGTGCAGGTGTGAATGTATTTGTTTGTCTATATGTGGCTCTGTGACAGACTGGTGTCCTGTTCAGGGTGTACCCCACCTCACGCCCTATGACTGCTGGGATATGCCCCAGCCCCCCATGACCCTTAATTGGAGTAAGCAGGAATAGAAAATGGATGGATGGTGGTTGCCGATTGATCAAAGCATTGATTTACCTCATATCCTCATACCACAAGGTTGATGATATCCTTTATCATATCCATTTTAATACCACCACCACCACTTGATTGTCAGCCAGACTCCTGGGAGAATAAATCATCCAATTAACACTCTGCTAATGGGCGGGATTTTAATTAGTGCTGTCAACACACTACCCCCCCCCCCCCCCCCCCCCACACACACACACACACACACACACACACACACATTGTATTTCAACAGCTATTCATCTTTTCTTGTTTCAGCGCTTGTTTTGTTCTGCTGATTGCTGTTCCAAAGAGGCTGTTCTGACTTCCTCTCTCACACACACATACACATCATGCTCATCATCAAAGCAATGTTGTTTCAGATTAGTGAAGATGGATTAGAGCTGAGGGAACACATAATATAAAGTGTGGATGATGTGAACAGAGGAATTTCATGTCGTGATTGTAATTACAGCAATTAATTCAGTCTAATCAGTGAATCCTTAAGTACTAAAGTTGTTTTTATTCAAAAGAAAATGAAATGCATCTGTTTACCAACACAGTTTCAAATGACACCTTTGTTTAATCTATATTATAATAGTGAAGTAGGCTCTGTGTGCATGTGTGTGTGTGTGTGTGTGTGTGTGTGTGTGTGTGTGCGTGCGTGCATGTGTACTGTTTCTATCACGGGAGAAACTAAAGAGCTGATTGCCATTTGCTATGCTTATGTATTTTGAGTCAAGGATGAATGCTACGAAAAGGAAGTTGATAGGACTAACATTTTTGGAGAAATTAGAGATATTAGCTAACAACAGTAAACAATGACATAGTGCTGTAATGCATCATGGGAGTTCTGGTTTTGAGCTTTTAAATATTGTTATTGTGGTTCATGTTAGTTTAAGAGTGTTGTTAGAGTTACTGATTTAACTGATTTATTGTATTTTTGTAGTTCAGTTGGTTTAGTCAGTTTAGTTAAGTGTCTTGTTGCTGGTACCATGAGTGAAAACTGTATGGCAGGGGTCACCCTGTTCCTGGAGGGTACCTGCCCTGCATGTGTTAGAACTCTCCATGATCTACTCCCAGACAATTAATTATCAGGTGTGCTCAGCCAATCAACAGCTGGAAGACACCACTTAAAAATGAAACATGTGTGACTTGAGTAGGCTGACGTGGAAAACATACAGGACAGGGGAACTCCAGGAACAGGGTTGGTGACGTGACCCCTGAGACTGATTGAACAAAAGCTCATAATGGTCAGTATTCGTGACTAATGAGTAGTCAGTGTTCCTGGAGAGCCCATGCCCTTAATCGTTTGACATCAGAGTTCATGCAGTTCTTAGGAAGAGTTCTAGGGACATTTCTTTATCATAGCACAGTCACAGACAGGGATGAGTGAGAACAGGATCCCAGTAAGATGAGGAGGAACTTAACTAGCGTGTGACAGAGTCACGCTCTGAGCAGAGAGCCGAGGAGTTCTAAAGTGACGTAGCTGTGCAGGTAGCCAGGAAGCAGGAGCCAGGGCAGCATGGGTTCCGCACAGGATTTGTCTGGAACAACAGGAAAGACAGTTCGCTCTAATATGGGAATTAGAGGGGAGGCCAGGTTACCTGAAGGTTAGCTGCAGGAAGCTCTGGCGTCTTAAGTACACAGCAGGAAGACACGGTCAAGGTCACAGAGAGGCAATCAGGCTTGGTCCTCCTGGTAATGGTTTGGATGATGGATCATGGCTCTGGAAGAACCTGGAAGGTCTGCAAGAGTCTTGCAAAGTCTGGCAATGTATCTGGCAACTACTGAACAGAAAGTCAGGGTTTAAATAGTGTGTCAATAATCAATCACTCATTTGATCCACGTGTGAAAAATAAGAGGGCACTATCTGGTGGAGAAACTAACATATGACACTGGTTAAAAGACAGAGTTAAAACCAGGATCTGGGGAAATCCTGACAGTGTATATGATAACAAGAACCTAAACAATTTATAAATACATTAAAAATCAAGATCAACTTTATTTATCTTGAAGGAAGACATTAAATTAACATTTTTAAATGACGGAATTAACAGGAAATAAAAGACGTCACTGTGTGACAATGTGTGCAGTCAATAGCGCCGATTACATGTAAACCAACTCTTGCTGCAAATGACACTTCAATTTCAATTTCATTTCAATTTCATTTATATAACGCCAAATCACAACAAACAGTTGCCCCAAGGCGCTTCATATTGCAAGGCAAAGCCATACAATAATTACAGAAAAACCCCAACTGTCAAAACGACCCCCTGTGAGCAAGCACTTGGCGACAGTGGGAAGGAAAAACTCCCTTTTAACAGGAAGAAACCTCCAGCAGAACCAGGCTCAGGGAGGGGCAGTCTTCTACTAGGACTGGTTGGGGCTGAGGGGAGAGAATCAGGAAAAAGACATGCTGTGGAAGACAGCAGACATCAATCACTAATGATTAAATGCAGAGCGGTACATACAGAGCAAAAAGAGAAAGAAACTCCAGTATCAATGGCCTTGGGAATCAAAATCACTTCATGAGTCAGTTATTGTCATTTGCAAGTAAATACTCGTGTTTCCTGAATACACACTTACATCAGATTGCACCATGTGCAACGTCCTCTGACGTTAACACAGCAACTGATAGTGCTATTTTATGCATCACTTTGTGCATGGTTTTGTATCTATCCATATAATTACAAATATGTGGGTGTGTTAATTGTAGGGTTGAGCCGGACACTCGTTTCAGACGAGTATCCAGTATGGATAAAGCATTTTTGATGAGTATGAGCATGATATGAGTAAAACTCGTCAATATCTGTGCTCGTGCTGAAGGAAAATCCTCATTGGCTAACTGACATGTCTTCACGCTCTGTGATTGGCCAGTCACACACAGCGCCCGCCCCTCCCTACACAGACACGTCTCTCTGCAGTCTCTCGCACATACACACAGACAGGGACTGATCTCTCTCTCTGTGCTTGGCTTAACTCTAGCTCACGTTGCTGTCTTCAGTATTCCTTAGGTTTTCTTCAGCTCGCATTTATTTCGGTTTGTATGATATTTAAAGTTACTTGGTGAACTTGTTTCACAATGTACGTGGTGCATTTGACAAGAGAGAGCTGAAAACGGCTCGTGTCACTGCCTTCAATCCAGTCGGATTTGTTTTGTTTTGTTTATACCGTATGCTCACTCTTAGTTTGGCTGGTCATATAAGGTCAGTTGGAAAACTTTGCTCCTACTGAACGCGGTGCTTTTGAAAAGAATACAGTGAGCAAGGCTAACATATTATTTCCCTGTTTGCCATCACTGGATGTTTGCATGAATCACCAAGTTCACACAGATCATTAAAAAACAAAAACAGTCTTACAGACCACATACACACATGCAGCTGAACACAAAAGTAGCCCATATTAATATTTTTATTGAATATGGTTGCATGCAGTATCTGAAACTTTCTCACTTCAGTTCATAAAAATAAATTGGTCACTCGAACAACCTCTCTCTCTCTCCATCTCACACAGTCATACACACATGCACACACAGACACACATGCACACACAGACAGACACACACCTTGATCAACAATGTTTAACTTTATGTGGAAAAAAATGCTGAGAATGTTAGGTAATAAAAATCAATAAATAATTGAAAAATAAATCACAGTTTGATCCTAAAATTTCAAAAAAGAAAGTTGTGTTGAGTATGACAACTCTTGTTCATGCATACTTAGTTGTTCATAATTTCCTACTACATTGAATCTCAATTCTGAGGCTGTTCTGTTATTCATTCACACACTTAAGAATATTCATGTTCTGAGTAAAAAAAAAAAAAAAAAAACTTGTTCTGTAAATAGTTCCTTTACTATTGTGATCAAAAACATTGACTCTCAATTCTGAGGCTCTTCTGTAAATATCCATTCATACACTTAAGAATATTCATGTTCTGAGTTTATAAGAAGCTTGTTCTGTAAACAGTTTCTTTACTATTGTGATCAAAAACACTGAATGTCAGTTCTGAGGCTCTTCTGTTATTCTTTCATACACTTAAGAATATTCATGTTCTGAGTTTATATAAAAAAAAACTTGTTCTGTAAAATAGTTCTTTTACTATTGTGATCAAAAACATTGAATGTCAATTCTGAGGCTGTTCTGTTATTCTTTCATAGACTTAAAAGCTTTCCTTTCCATAGCTGGCGCCACGAGGGGGCGTTTGGGGGCGACGCCCCTCACTTCATCAACCTCACCCCCTCGGATGTTAGAGTTATCAAAAAAATAAAAAAGAAAGAAAAAGAAATACTGGAAAATATAGCAAAATATTAGTTATTCAATAATATCACGTATTTAACAAATAAACCAAATTAATTAACTAAAGTAATTCATTTTAAAACAAACGGATATGGCGTGTTTCTGTGTTCAAGGGATTTGATAGGTTGAGGGTTGCGCTTGTCAGTGTGGCAGAGGGCGGTGCGTTTCCAATGCGTTGTGACGTCAGACGCGTCGCTTCGGAAGCGGCAAGGGGAGATTGCTACGTCACACTCTGGCTGTTTCCACAACCTGTATAAAGTTCAGCGATCACCATCTTGAATTTGCATCACCTGAACCACGAAAAAAACCTTTAAAAAACAGCAGTAGAACGATTCTCCCATCACCCTGCTGGGAGAAGCTTTTTTCAACTACTTTTCGGAGTGACACCGACTGAGGGAGGGCTGACGTCTTGGTGGGATATCGATCGAACTGCGACAGCGGGCCGACCCGCACGGAGAAGCCAGCATTCAGGCATCATCACTGGGCAGAGCGATCCAGGCTGCCGGGGTGATGGAGCAAACCCACTCAGTCCGAAATCTCCAACTTTTTGGATATATGCGAAGTCCCAGTTTGCCCAACAGAGTTTAGTTCTGCAGCTTTACTGAGGTGAGAATAATGTAAAAATAAAATGTGACGTTTACTGAACTGTGAAGGTTTAATGATCGGCTAACATTAGCTTAACCATTTAGCACAGTTGATCTGAGTGAACACTTTTAATTTGTAAATGGTTCAGTCTTTTTTTATTTTTACCAAATAAAGCTACAGCTTTTTTTCAGACACCACAAAAGCTCAGCTTTAAATAACATTTTTTCGGGCGTTTTTTCCATCTTTTTTTTTTTTTTGCTGTTTTTCCCTCTTTTTTATGTATAAACTGTTTAGTGTTTCTTTATATTTAAAGAAATATTTTTATTTGTCCCAATCAGGAACATTTGCTGTGCAGACAACCAAACTTCCATTGATGAGCTGAACACCGTGAAGTCCAGTTGAAAGAAAACATCTCTGCTTTTCAGCAACACCACCAGAGTTAAAAACTGCAGAAGAGACCTTCATCTGGTCCTGAGAATCCAGCAGAACATCACCTGCTTCTAAATAAAAGGCTCTTTCAACCGCAACTATTTTATTATTTTTAAAAAAGCTGTTTCATTTTATATTTTAACAATAAATGAACGGATCATTAAAAATGTCCACGAATCAAAGTCAAAAGACATTTGCACAAGTAGAAGCTCTCCACTTATTGTGCTCAAATTCATATTTTAGAAATGACTCTGTCCTGATCACATTAAAGGCAATTACATATTTTGATAAAATTACAAGTTTAAATGACTATAAAAAAATTAATCACGAGGTTTATGTCACAGAAATCCTACTTTACAATCACACTGCAGTCATTGTTAAATTATTTCCTTTTGCATTTATAATAAACATTTGTATTTATTTAGTGTTTGTTTTTCTGGTTGAAATGAGATATAAATAATCTACCAGACTTAAAAAATATACAAGATTCCATGTTATTTTATTTGTCTAAAAATAAATGTCTGAGGTTCCTTATGTTAAACAAGAAATTATCTAATATGAAATAACAGGTGGTTTTAATTTACAGATGAAAGTTTTCTAAAGAACCATTTATTGATTTATTTAGCTATTTTAATTACAAGTGTTGTGTGGGCCGCTGAAGAGGAGGTACTGCTGGCCCACCACCACCAGATGGCGCCCTGCTTGAAGTGCGGGCTTCAAGCACGAGAGGGCATCAAAGCCACTGGGAGTGACAGCTGTCACACATCATCAGCACCAGCTGTCACTCAGCCAACTCAACCTCACTATAAAGGCCGGTCTGCAACTCCACCTCCTCGCCGAGAAATCAGCTATTAGAACAGGTAATTCTCTGCTAAACTGAAAACTGTATTTGTCTGTATTCCGTTGTGCACTTCACAACATTAAATTGTTACTGTTTGGCTTATCCATTGTCCGTTCATTTAACGCCCCCTGTTGTGGGTCCGTGTTCCTACACTTTCACAACAGGATTTCTCGGCCAGCGTCATGGATCCCGAGGAGCGTCAACCATCGCTTGAACAGCCAATGGAAGAGCGAGGTGCACAGGTGTCAGCAGGAGGCGTGTTAGGTGAGCTGCAGCAAATCTTAACCGCTTTCACTGCTCGGCTGGACTTAGTCACCGAGCAGAATGTGATTCTCAATCGGAGGATGGAGGCTCTCACTGCCCAGGTGGAAGCGCTCAGGGCGCTGCTGCAGCACCTCCTCCTGCTGACCGGAGGCCTGAGACAGACATTCCACTGGTCATTCACTGAACCCCCCCCACCATCCCCTGAAGCATACATAAGCCCTCCAGAGCCATACGAAGGCTGTGTCAAGACGTGCGCAGACTTCTTAATGCAGTGCTCGCTCGTCTTTTCACAGCGTTCCGTCATGTACGAGTCAGACGCCAGCCGTACGTAAGCCCGCTGGTCACTGTTCTTCGGGCGTTTTGACTTTCGCATCACATACCGCCCCGGGACGAAGAACCAACGGTCTGACGCCCTGTCCCGGGTGCACGAAGAGGAAGTCAGGACCGAGCTGTCAGACCCAACTGAAAACATCATCCCTGAGTCCACTGTCGTGGCCACCCTCACCTGGGACGTGGAGAAGACCGTCCGGGAGGCCCTGACACGGAACCCGGACCCGGGGGCCGGCCCAAAAAACAGACTTTACGTCCCACCAGAAGCCAGAGCTGCAGTCCTGGACTTCTGTCACAGTTCCAAGCTCTCCTGCCACCCAGGGGTGCGAAGAACTGTGGCAGTTGTCCGGCAGCGCTTCTGGTGGGCGTCTCTGGAAGCCGACGTCCAGGAGTACGTCCAGGCCTGCACCACCTGCGCCAGGGGCAAAGCGGACCACCAAAAGACCCAGGGTCTCCTCCAGCCTTTGCCAGTGCCTCATCGCCCCTGGTCTCACATCGGCCTGGACTTCATCACGGGCCTTCCGCCGTCCCAGGGCAAGACTACCATCCTCACGATAGTGGACCGGTTCTCCAAGGCGGCCTACTTCGTGGCCCTCCTGAAGCTCCCGATGGCCCAGGAAACTGCAGACCTCATGGTCCACCATGTTGTGCACCTGCATGGGATTCCATCGGACATTGTCTCAGATCGTGGTCCTCAGTTCTCCTCCCAGGTCTGTAGGCGTTTCTGCAGGGAACTGGGGGCCACCATAAGTCTCTCGTCTGGGTACCACCCCCAGACGAACGGGCAGGCAGAGCGGATGAATCAGGAATTGGAGCAGGCCCTCCACTGCGTGACCTCTGCGCACCCGACGGCCTGGAGTGACCATCTGGCCTGGATTGAGTACGCTCATAATAGCCAAGTGTCATCTGCTCTGCTGAAATATGCTCTCTCATCCATGTCTTTATGTCTGTAAGACATTCCTGCAGTTTAACTAATTGGTGTGTGTCCTCTGGCTTCATGAATAGATAAAGCTGGGTATCATCTGTGTAACAATGAAAATTTAAGCAATGCTTTCTAATAATACTGCCTAAGGGAAGCATGTATAACGTGAATAAAATTGGTCCTAGCACAGAACCTTGTGGAACTCCATAATTAACCTTAGTCTGTGAAGAAGACTCCCCATTTACATGAACAAATTGTAATCTATTAGATAAATATGATTCAAACCACCGCAGCGCAGTGCCTTTAATACCTATGACATGACAAAAGCTGTTCTGTTATTCTTTCATACACTTTAGAATATTCATGTTCTGAGTTTATTAAAAAAAAAAAAAAAAAAACTTGTTCTGTAAAGTAGTTCCTTTACTATTGTGATCAAAAACACTGAATCTCAATTCTGAGGCTGTTCTGTAAATAGTTTTCAAATAAACAATAAATTAAACCACACTATTTTCACACTATTAACAGTTCCCAGCATCACCTTTACATGTCAGCAGTGGAACAATAGCTGTAGAAACGTGCGTATGCCAGCCAGCATTTTTGCATCATGCACCGCACATTTCCACGGTCATTTCACTTTTGATACATCTGAATGTTGGCATGGAGATGGACGTATGCCATGTTTTTGTGCATAAGCATGCTTTGTACATGAGGCCCCAGGTTTTTGTTTTGTTTTGTTTTTTTGCAGCTAAGCAACGGTTAACATTTAGCAGTCCTGCCATTGCAGTTGGTAACACAGTCATGGCTTTGGTACACAGTTAAACATTTAATTCAGAAACAAGTGTCCATGAGGTCAGAAGGAAAAAGAAAATCCAAATATGTTTGGAATCAAACAGTAATCAAACATACCCTGTAAGAAGTCGACTAGAGTGCACACAAAATTAGAAGAAACAGGAAAGCAACAAATGTCAGTAACTATGAATCAAACCCTTGGAATGATTGTTACAAAGCTGGTACACACAAAAGACAATCTGGCACAGGAGTGAAGGAATTGTGACAGTTAAAAATTGTATAATTAAATTTATCAGTATATAAGCATGTATTTGAACTAACACCAGAGGAAGTAAAGTTAAAAACATGCCCCAGGAGCAGGACCATCACAATAAAAGTACGAGGAGAATGACAACATTGAGGCGATTTCACTAGGGGGAATAATAACACAGAAATTATACCTGGAATACAAACCACAGAGCAGCACGGTGGCTTAGTGATTACCACTGTTGCCTCACAGCAAGAAGGTCATGGGTTCAATTCCCGCCTGTGGCCTTTCTGTGTGGAGTTTGCATGTTCTCCCTGTGTTTGCGTGGGTTTCCTCCAGGTGCTCCGGTTTCCTCCCACATCCAAGGACATGTAGGTTAGGTGGATTGTTTATCTGTTTGTGACCCTGTGACAGACTGGTGTCCTGTCCTGGGTGTACCCCGCCTGGCGCTCTATGACTGCTGGGATAGGCTCCAGCCCCCCGTGACCCTCAATTAGACTAAGCGGTTGAAGATGTGTGTGTGTGTATGTGTGTGTGTGTGTGTGTGTGTGTGTGTGTGTGTGTGTGTGTGTGTGTGTGTGTGTGTGTGTGTGTGTGTGTGTGTGTGTATACAAACCACAGATAAACACAAGAAATAATTAAAAAAAAAAATAGGAGACAACTCTAGAAGGGACAGCAAGAGAGACTGGCAAACTAACACCAGAAAACGAATCATGACATATGTCATATTTTGTTATGTCATCAGAGTCCCTGTTAGAGGAGTCTGGTGAAAAGTGAACTGATGAATACAACACCAGTGTCAAATGTGTTTTTAAAAATGACAAAAAGTCTTATATTCAGATCAAAACTGCATATACGTACAAATACAGACACGGATTCTTTATTGTCATTGTAATAAGCACAACGAAAAGTAAGGTGCAGTCTTTTTCAGTGCAAATCTAAACTTGTGAATAAACAATATGTAGACTTACAAGGTCTAGGGAAGAGAAAGAAAATAAGTATGTAGTAGAAAAAAATTATATTTAAAAATGACAAAAGAAGGTACAACACCATGGATATTTCACAGTGGTAGTGGATACCGCGCATTAAGAAATGCACTTATTTCAGTGTTGCATGTGACATGGCTATTTTATTTCAGTGGCATTGATAGCTCTAACATTGTTTGGATAGAAAGTGTTTTTGAATCTATTTGTTCTTGCTTTACCTGTACCATCTGCCTGATGGTAAAGGGCCATTAAAGGTATAGATATTTTGGAATTTTGTAGTAACTAGACTAACACTGACCCCAACGACATATCACCATCCGCATTTAGCTGTGACTGTCGAGTGAATGCAGCACATACACCGGCAACACTTTATGAACCTGTGGCAGGGTGGTCATAACACTGTCCGCGGTTGTTACTGGGCCTTCAATTTCATGTTAGTGTTATTGTGCTTCTCTTCAGCTGTTTTTTTTATTGTCATGTCTGATAATGTTTAGTGTACTAAGTGTTTTTACATGTAAATTCTTTTTTAAAGGGTATGTCTACATCCATTTATGGCTAATGATGGGATCAGACAGCATATGTACAAATTTCATGATTAGTAAGATTTTTAAAGGAGAACTGTGTACATGGCTTCATAACTCTATGGAATATAATGCGTACACAGCTTTCTGCCATGTGTATATTCACACAGTTTTAGTCATGATTCTACACAGTTTTTTAAATGATGAAGTGGGTGCGTACAGTAACAAGCTGGAGATAAGGTGAAAAGGTGTCCTACGAGAGATTACCATTTTATACATTTTTGTAGTTCCTTCAAATTTGCTCTCCAGACATATTTGATGCTGTTAAGCCTCTGACACAGCTGAACACTGTCTTCTCATTGAAATGTGTTGTTTGTGGAAAGGTAAACACAATGACACAGTTTCTGCTCAGTATTCATGCATTATTACCCCAACAAATGCAGCAATGTAGTTTCTTTACCAATCGCCTATTGGTGCGTAAAATTATCCTGTGTGTGTGTGTGTGTGTGTGTGTGTGTGTGTGTGTGTGTGTGTGTGTGTGTGTGTGTGTGTGTGTGTGTGTGTGTGTGTGTGTGTACATGTGCGTGTGCATGCATACTCATGTTTAAAATATTTTGACAATCTGTCAAACTATTAACATGAATCTACTGTGATTAGCCTACAACAACCATCTTAAAACTGTCCTGTTGTTTGGGTTTCTCATTTTTTGGACTTCTCATACACACACACACACACACACACACACACACACACACACACACACACACACACACACACACACACACACGCACAGGCACGCACACACATGGTAGATACACATCAATATACTTTTCTGCCATTAAAGCCACTAATCTGCTCCAACAGCCAGGGGTGTAGGTTGGCATATGGATGCTGTCAAATTTTTCAGAGTGAGGGCTTATATGAGAACTTACGGTAATGAGAATCAGTGGCGCACTAGTTTTTTTTTTTTTCAGCGGCGCACTAGTGTGAAACTTCCGTGTTTTTCCTTTGCGTTATGACATCACAGGCTTATGTTTACCGTAATACACCATATATATCATTGGAAATCTTTTTTTTTTTTTTTTTTGGCAAATTAGGTTGCCAGATACCTACAACTGCATTATTGATGAAGAGAATAGATTATACATCTTGGTTGCAAAAACTTTTTTTTTTTTTTTTTGTTAGCTCCACAAGTATTTTTTTGTTGTCTTGTTCTCTCAGGTGTAGGCCTATAGAATAGATTAGTGATTTTGGGTGCAATTTTGTTATTTAAGCTATTTGTTTGTTTGCCTACACACTTAATAATGTAAATAAAGTGTTAAATTATTCAGCATTATGTCGTCATATGTTATGTATTATGCTGTACTTGTGCATCTAATGGTATGAGTGGGTTAGGGGGTGGTGGTGGTGGGCAGGGGGGCCGGGGGGGTATTGTCCCTACCAAAGCTGAGACCAAACCTACGCCCTTGGTCCCTACCAAAGCTGAGACCAAACCTACACCCTTGCCAACAGCATTTCATCACTATGCTGACACATTAAATGTGTGTATGTGAGTGTGTGCTTGCTGCATATCCATAAGTGTCTATTAACCAGATAAGAGCTTTTGATTCTCCATGTCCAGCACATGGTCACACGTGTGTGACCTTTAATTCTTAACTTGAATAGAACTAATAGAACTAATAAGAAGAAACACGTCCTATAGGCCACGAGGCCCACTGGTACTGGTGCTTATCTCTGGTGTAGCGCGATGGCCTCGATTAGACCTGATTAAATAAAATATATTAATCCTCTCTCAACCACAAAACCCCACTAGAAACAGACTGTGCTTTCCACTCTCAGTGGAGAAATTCCTAAGTCATCTGGAGATCTTCAGATAAGTTTTGCAGACATCACCCCATGGTCCAACATTGCTTTCCAGAGAAAATCAAGGTTGTAATTTGTGAATTACATGACATGATAATGGCTTAACGTCAGAATCTGAGCTTTTCCAGGACAGGAGGACACCTAAAGTTTGAGCCAACTAAGGTAAGCACAGTGGTGGGCACACTTCCGATAATCCAATAACAGATAATTATCAAAGATAATGTTTTAATTATCGGATTATCTTTTTAGATAAATTTAAAAACCATCATTGGACTAATTATCTTCCGATGAATTACCGTCCGATAACGTACTAAACTAAGCTGAACAGTGAAAAACATTTTTTAAACTGTTAAAGCTGTTGAGACCTACCTGTTAAAGGTTTCCTAATAAGCATGTTGTTCTATCCTCTGCAATCAGAAACCACTCTATAGTCTATAAGCAAAGGAGAACTGATGACCCAAAAAAAAGTCATTTCCTTTAACACCGTACTAATATAATCGCAATGTCTCCAAGTCATCCAGAGGCATACATGTTTAACTTATGGTTCAAATTTTAACCACTCATTTTAGACAAGTTATTTAAAATTATTGTCATGTCTGAAGTTTATAAAGTGAAAATATCAGATATATGTTTTCGTTTTAAAGTAATGTGCTAATTTTTAAGGTTTTTTGAGCACATGCTGTGCCAGGCAGCAGTGCATTATGGGTAGCATAAGGTAATCTCAGACATTCACGACAGGACAAATGCATTTCAGACACTCTGTTCAGGGTCCACAGATAACAGCATTAAACTCTAGTGCCTAAAACTCTTGTGAATATATTCTCTGGGTTTATAGACGTTAGTGTATTTGCGTTTGTTAAATTCCACGCATCAAATGTAGCAGACACGGATTATCTAGAATTTTGTTTGACATTTTTTCAAGGCCGCTACTGCTATCTACTGGCCAGGAGTGTTCATGGCAGTATTAAATGTCTGGGTACATGGCTGCTCTCAAAGTGTTGGTATTGTCCACTGTCCAGGCGCTTTTTGTGTGCATATATGTTAACTTTGTATTCTAAAACTACGGTTAGAAGTAATTCCGACTCCTTATCGGTCCACACGAACGAGGTTGGCGCCATGTTTTTAGTTTTTGTGGAAGTGGCGACAAGAGAATAAGGCTCCTGATTGGATAGAATTTTAATCAGTACCGCTACCCAAAGGTTTGGCAGACTAATTACAACACATTTATACGGTTCGATGTGGATGGATTTTTTTTTTAAACGATGTAGTGTGGATGAAGTTTTTCTCTCAAACTGAAAGGGTAAGATATTCGGTTTTACAAATACCCGACAACGTGTGTACATGGCCTTATGTCTGTGAAAGGCACTATATAAATAAATTTACTTACTTACTTACCAATATTGAGTGCACATTTTACAACATCATAAAAGTTTTAAAACATGCAATTGCGATGACACTTCCAGGGCTCCGTAAAAATGCCTGTTTTTACAAATAAAAATGGAATATTTTACAAAAGCACATTTATCGTTAAACCAACACACGACACACGTCACATTAACGTGTTGGTTAATGCAGCATGGTCAAACATTCTTGCTTATTCTTTAGATCTTTTGATGCTTTCAAAAGCGATCGTGTTAAAAATCAATTTCAGCTCTTTAGTAACTGCAAATGTCCCATAGACAACACCGGAAGTTATCGATTATCGGTAACTTCCAATACATTTTTGGGTGGCTTATCGGTTTATCTTTATCAAAGATAACTTTTCAGTTATCTTATGTTATCGAAGTAAATTTTTTGGTTATCTGTGCCCACCACTGGGTAAGCACCTCTCCAAAGTGCAAAACTTCCCCCACAACCAGATGGGCCATAAATCGTTGATTCTTCACAACTAACTTTTATCTTGAGTAAAGCAAAGAAAAGACCTTTGGTTTGAAATAAGAATTTACATCAGTATGTCCCTTATTTATATCTAAAGACTTATAATGTTGTTGCATTTATTATTCAAACGAAATGCTTTGCATGTAGTCATTCCATTTATTGATGTGCTCATGTTAACTGATGCGTGTGACCTTTCTGCAGTATCTAAAATGCTGATGTTGAAGTACTCTGTTTATCCAAAGGATGTGTTTAAATGTCTAGTAATAACAGGTGTCCATTTGTGTGCCTTAGAACAAATAGTATTTCAAATTAATTAATGCATTTAAATAGTTGAATCATTTCTGCCTGCTCTAAGACATGAAGTGTCTGAGATTACACCCACCCTAAATGGGTGGAGTTTAGTGACGTAAGTCCCCCTTTAAATGTTAGAACAGAGTCTTTTCTCTTCGGCTCCTTCTCTTCTCTCTTCTTTGCAAATGCTTAATTTTATTTTGGGCCAAGAGCCATTGCTAAGCTAAGCTACCACGTGGCATTCATTCATTCTTTACCTTTGGTACAAACTCAAAGTTTAACCTGACGCTTTTAAGGTGCGTCAAGCTTTTGAATTTTTAAGAGAACTTCCGAGCTGAGCTTTTCAATCAATCAATCAATCAATTTTATTTATATAGCGCCAAATCACAACAAACAGTTGCCCCAAGGCACTTTATATTGTAATGCAAGGCCATACAATAATTACGTAAAAACCCCAACGGTCAAAACGACCCCCTGTGAGCAAGCACTTGGCGACAGTGGGAAGGAAAAACTCCCTTTTAACAGGAAGAAACCTCCAGCGGAACCAGTCTCAGGGAGGGGCAGTCTTCTGCTGGAACTGGTTGGGGCTGAGGGGAGAGAATCAGGAAAAAGACATGCTGTGGAGGGGAGCAGAGATCAATCACTAATGATTAAATGCAGAGTGGTGCATACAGAGCAAAAAGAGAAAGAAACACTCAGTGCATCATGGGAACCCCCCAGCAGTCTAAGTCTATAGCAGCATAACTAAGGGATGGTTCAGGGTCACCTGATCCAGCCCTAACTATAAGCTTTAGCAAAAAGGAAAGTTTTAAGCCTAATCTTAAAAGTAGAGAGGGTGTCTGTCTCCCTGATCTGAATTGGGAGCTTTTCAAATTAAGAGTGAATTTACAGAAAAAGCGACTTTTCCTTTTTCATTCAATTTTCAACGCTCTTATTAAAGTTTTACTTTTTCTCAAGTCACAAAGACTTTAATTTGGCTCCAACCATTTTTAAGCTACCAGGCACCATTTTCAACAAACACTTTCCACCTCTGGGTCACTGCAAGCTGACAACTTTGCTGATTCCACACCTGACTGCAGCAGCTGGTGAAACCAGCTGACACAAGCCCTGGGATCACACCAGGGACACCTGAGTGAACCCCTCCGACCCAGGTGATCTCACGCTGCCGGATATTGACGACGGACGGACGGAACCAGCCCTCCAACAGCAGCTAATCGACCTAGTCCAGGCTCCATGAAGGAGGTTTGTTGTCAGTGGAAACAGGTGGCTCATCTTTTTTTCTTTAAAGACATTCATTGGCTTCAAAATTCATCACTAAATTTCAATGAGATTAAAGTTTTAAGCTTCACCTCTTTCTTCCAACGTCTCATGAGTGAGTAAGAAAATTGTTTTCCTGAATGAATGTATTTTTCATCACTGTCTATAAAATGCCAGTCAAATGTTAATTTCTTGTATAAATTGTAAATAAATTGTAAATATTTTCTGCTGTGGTTTATTTTGGGTACAGAAGGAAACTCTTGGTCAACCGTATTGTGAAGAATTATTGATTTTCAGATCAGAGATTGATTAAATTAAATCAAGACTAATTAATTAATTTGAGACTGAATTAATGTTTAAATTATAGTACCTATGCTATATAAAATTAAAAATAGGTGGTGACCCATTAATACTTAAATAATAAGTGTTAAACCCTAAATTAATTATTTTGGTGACCCATTATTTTGGGCCTAATCCAGTCTAATTAAATTTGGGAGTTTAATTACTTATTCACTACAACTAAATGCTACATATAATTGGTCCCCGTAGTGAGGCCTGAATATATGTAAAGCAAAGTGTCTCCACTCAAATCAATAAAATAATTCACTACATTTACATTATTGGTGCCCCGGTGTGAGCCGATCGTGGTTTTTACCGCACCAGTAATCACTACTTTCTACATTTATTGGTGTCCCGTGTGGAGGCTTTATTATTAATACTGTTACATTTTATTGGTGCTCCATGTGAGCATGATTCAGTAAATTATTAATAAATTATTCCAATAAATTTATTAATATCCGTTACACTGGATATCCTAGCATGATGTTAGTGAAAGTCTACAACTCCTCCTGGACGGGACACCAGTCCATCAGAAGTTACTAACTCAGCCAAGTGCCCATTTAAAGCTGGGTGGACTGAGATATGAAGTGTCATGTGCAAGGATGCAGAGAGGTAGTGTGAGTGGTAATGAAAACTAGATGTGCACATTGGTAGCTCGGCTCCTTATCCACTAAGCTACCTGCTCTATGGAGTAGCAGTGAGAGTGAAAACAAATACCAAGTTTATTTTTCTTCATAATGTGCCTTTTAAATTAAACTATGTTAAAAAAAATTATTACATTAGATTATATCAGTGCTTCTTAATTCATTTTAAAATTTCAAACAAAAGCCTTTGGAAAAGTGCCATTTGCATTTAAAGTTGTTGGTCTTTCAATTGCTTCCATCTGTATATGGTTGCTACAGCTGATCCAGTACAGGTGCATGTTGGGATTTGGAACAATTTTTACATCAGATGTCCTTCCTGATGCAGCTACAGTTCTACAGGGTGAAACATAGAGTCGCTGGTCTTCTAATCCGTTAGAGATATTACGAGGACTGCTTTCTTCCACCTGTGAAATATAGTGAAGATTCGACTCATCCTGTGGCTGATTCTGAGACCGACTCATGCATTTGTCTCTACTTGATCGAGCTACTGCAATGTTCTACTTTCTGGTTTACCGCAGTCCAGCATTAGGGGCCTCCAATTGGTTGAAAATGCTGCTGCCAGACTTTTGACAGGAAGCAGAAAGTTTGACCACATTACACACATTTTGGCATCTATTCACTGACTTTCTGTCCAGTGAGATCAGATGTTAAGGTTCTGCTAAATACTATAAAATTATTCAAGACTGGCACCTCCCTACCTAATTGACCTAATTAAACCTTACGTACTGGCCCGGCTCTGCGATCTCAGGGTGGATGACTACTTTGTGTCCCTAGGGTGAATAAAAAGTCTGCGGGTCACAGAGCTTTCTCTTATCATGCCGCTGTTCTGTGAAATGATCTCCCTGCATCAATAAAACAGTCAGATTCTATAGAGACTTTCAAGTCCAGACTTAAGATGCACTTATTTTTACTTTTGTATGGCTAGCATACTAGCATAGAATGTTACTATGCTTTTACCCTTTAACTTCATTTTATTTGTAAACAGAGCGGGCCGCAGCCCCAACTTTATCTAAAGTCTGGCTCTTTTAGTGAAGCTTTGGGCTAGTGATCAGCGATCACTTTAGTATTTTTTTCTGTTTTTCTTGTTGCTTGTTATGCCTTTTTCTTGTTGATGTGAGATGGAAACTTACATTTTTTTTTTTTTTGCTGAAAAGTTAACTCCGCGGACTTTCGAGCCAGCCATCGGCCATCTTTGTACTCCTTATCTACTGGCCTCTACTGGTGGTTGGCTCTCACTGCGGTATTGTATCACTTCCTGTTCCGGAGCACAGCGGTGTTTTGCTGTATCTGTTAGCTGTTTAATCTGCGCAGTTAGATTGATCTAGTTAACTAGATAACGATTTGTTTCACAGTGTAATCTTCACGTGCCTTAACTAAAGCACTCCCTCTGCTGAATTCACCTCTAAATTATTTACACATTATTCACTTTGTGTGTTTTTAGGAATCCGCTAGCTTATCGCAGCTACTAGCTCTTAGCCAGTTTAGCATGGTGGCTTCTCCTGTCTCTCCCGCACTTCTCTGCTCTGGGGTGAAATGTTTAGTTATTCCTCAGCCTCCTTTAGCAGTAATGGTACTTGTAATAAGTGTAGCTTATTCATAGCTTTGGAGGCCAGGCTGGGCGAATTGGAGACTCGGCTCCGCACCTTGGAAAATCCTACAGCTAGCCAGGCCCCTGTAGTCGGTGCCGACCAAGGTAGCTTAGCCTCCGTTAGCTGCCCCCCAGCGGATCCCGAGCAGCCGGGAAAGCAGGCCGGCTGGGTGACTGTGAGGAGGAAGCGTAGTCCTAAACACAAGCGCCCTGTACACCACCAAACTTTTCACATTTCCCATTCGTTTTTCCCCACTTGGCGACACACCCGCTGAGGAACAAACTCTGGTTATTGGTGACTCTGTTTTGAGAAATGTGAAGTTAGCGACACCAGCAACCATAGACAGTTGTCTTCCGGGGGCCAGAGCAGGCGACATTGAAGGAAATTTGAAACTGCTGGCTAAGGCTAAGCGTAAATTCAGTAAGATTATAATTCACGTTGGCAGTAATGACACCCGGTTATGCCAATCGGAGGTCACTAAAATTAACATTGAATCGGTGTGTAACTTTGCAAAAACAATGTCGGACTCTGTAGTTTTCTCTGGGCCCCTCCCCAATCGGACCGGGAGTGACATGTTTAGCCGCATGTTCTCCTTGAATTGCTGGCTGTCTGAGTGGTGTCCAAAAAATGAAGTGGGCTTCATAGATAATTGGCAAAGCTTCTGGGGAAAACCTGGTCTTGTTAGGAGAGATGGCATCCATCCCACTTTAGATGGAGCAGCTCTCATTTCTAGAAATCTGGCCAATTTTATTAAACCCTCCAAACCATGACTATCCAGGGTTGGGACCAGGAAGCAGAGTTGTAGTCTTACACACCTCTCTGCAGCTTCTCTCCCCCTGCCATCCCCCCAATACCCCATCCCCGTAGAGACGGTGCCTGCTCCCAGACCACCAACAACCAGTAAAAATCTATTTAAGCATAAAAATTCAAAAAGAAAAAATAATATAGCACCTTCAACTGCACCAGAGACTAAAACAGTTAAATGTGGTCTATTAAACATTAGGTCTCTCTCTTCTAAGTCCCTGTTAAATGATATAATAATTGATCAACATATTGATTTATTCTGCCTTACAGAAACCTGGTTACAGCAGGATGAATATGTTAGTTTAAATGAGTCAACACCCACGAGTCACACTAACTGTCAGAATGCTCGTAGCACGGGCCGAGGCGGAGGATTAGCAGCAATCTTCCACTCCAGCTTATTAATTAATCAAAAACCCAGACAGAGCTTTAATTCATTTGAAAGCTTGACTCTTAGTCTTGTCCATCCAAATTGGAAGTCCCAACTAAAACCAGTTTTAGTTGTTGTTATCTATCGTCCTCCTGGTAGTTACTGTGAGTTTCTCTGTGAATTTTCAGACCTTTTGTCTGACCTAGTGCTTAGTTCAGATAAGATAATTATAGTGGGTGATTTTAACATCCACATAGATGCTGAGAATGACATCCTCAACACTGCATTTAATCTATTATTATACTCAGTTGGCTTTGCTCAAAATGTAAATGAGTCCACCCACCACTTTAATCATACTTTAGATCTTGTTTTGACTTATGGTATGGAAATTGAAGACTTAACAGTATTCCCCTTCTGTCTGATAATTTCTTAATAACATTTACATTTACTTTAATGGACTACCCAGCAGTGGGGAATAAGTTTCATTACAGTAGAAGTCTTTCGGAAAGCGCTGTAACTAGGTTTAAGGATATGATTCCTTCTTTGTTATGTTCTCCAATGCCATATTCCAACACAGTGCAGAGTAGCTACCTAAACTCTGTGAGTGAGATAGATTATCTCGTCAGTAGTTTTACATCCTCATTGAGAACAACCTTGGATGCTGTAGCTCCTCTGAAAAAGAGAGCCTTAAATCAAAAGTGCCTGACTCCGTGGTATAACTCACAAACTCGTAGCTTAAAGCAGATAACCCATAAGTTGGAGAGGAAATGGCGTCTCACTAATTTAGAAGATCTTTCTTTAGCCTGGAAAAAGACTCGCGGCACGCCCCATAGCTGCTGGGGGCCGTCCTTAAAGCGACAGTAACAGTCCTTATTCTCTACCAAGCCCGTAACATTTTCACCGAAAGCCAGATAAATTTTTCTAATGGTTTCCAGCTGCCAGTCTCTAACAGTTTCTGAAAAAATTCTGATGGAAA
Organism: Thalassophryne amazonica; assembly: GCF_902500255.1. Taxonomy (NCBI): domain Eukaryota; kingdom Metazoa; phylum Chordata; class Actinopteri; order Batrachoidiformes; family Batrachoididae; genus Thalassophryne; species Thalassophryne amazonica. Next base: position 99,154,723 of record NC_047107.1, read on the forward strand.
AAAAGCCCAAATCATTCCGCCATTTCCTGGCAATGAAACAACGATGAGGGGGCTGGACCACTCCTCAATCAAAGCCTACTCACAGTGAATGATGCAACCGACAGGCGTGGAAAAACTCAGGCATGTGCCCGAGGGTTCAAGCTTGTCTGACGCAATCACACGTGATTCAAATCCATATGGTTTTTGAAAAAAATAATAAGGTCGGATACTTTTCTAATAGACCTCGTACAAATTGTATCATGAAGAAACATCAGCTACAACATTATGACCATGTGGTGTGTTTCCCTGTATGTGATTAACACACCAGGTATCTCAGGGTTGAGGATTCAGGCACCTGGCAATGGCCAAGGGGAAGCCTATGTATCACCTGGCTGCAACAGTGAGTGGACTACTTTTGGGAGGTGGGTATGGATTGTTTGTCTGACTGGGTAGTTGGCAACCAGGACACAGGATCTTTTTGTAGTTTGGTAGATATGGCAGTGCTTGGAACAGCGCATGGTCTCCTGACCTAACCTGATTCCGAAAGAAATTTCAGAAGTAACCACATCAGCCACAAATGTGAAAGACTAAATGTTCCCTTTGTCTGCCAAATGAGTGTGAAGCTGGCGAGTGTGTTTATTTGTTTGTCGAATGAGTCTGACCACCACACTTCTGAGCTGTTTTCCCTTATAATCAGCTTCAAAGGAGTGTTTTGAGCACAAGAAAAGGCAGACAAAACAATGTTTTTGAACCAGACCTACATGCATGTGTCCTATTTGTGTTTGTAACTTTGTGGTTTATGTGCAAGAGCTGTAGTATGGGTTCATATTTAATACTTGCGGGGGTAAATGGATGGATTATCTTCTTGAATGGCTGGCTTCAAGAAGCCATGATCGCCAGACTCTTATCAGCGTTCGGGCTTCACTGGAGAATTTCGCTGTTCCTGGCTCGGGAGGATGGCCAGGGACGCGGCTGCCCCCGTCGCCTGTCTTAGTGTCCATACCAGACTTTCTACGCCGGCCGCTTGGCGTGTTGCCTCGGCGTCTGCGTCGCAGAGGACGTGGGAAGAGAGGAGGAGTCCGTGTTCGGCTCAGAGTGTGCCTGGCTGTTTCCTGCAAACATGCTCCACGACAATTCATAGCCGGATTCTTCACACCATATGACGGCTACGAAGGTGCCGCGTTCCCTGACTTTTCGCTATCGGTGGCTCCGGCCGGTTGTCCGGGGTGCCGGGTCTCCACTTCCGCGTCGCCGTCCTGTGAGGAGCTGCAGTCGTGGCTGCGTGCAGGAGAACCTGCGCTCGCTCGGTCGTGTCTCCCAGCAGACTGACGTGCGCTCAGTCCGTGTGGCGCTCATCAACACAAGGTCACTCACAAGTAAGACTTTCATTTTGAATGACTTTTTCTCCAGTCGTGATCTGGACTTTCTCCTGTTAACGGAGACCTGATTGAAACCAGGTGAAAATAGCGCCTTTTCTGAGCTCCTCCCCCCCGGCTGCTCATTTTCAGCTCCCCGCGAGCATCAGGTCGAGGCGGTGGTGTGGCCACGGTTTTTAAAGACAGTTTTAAATGCCGATTTTTATCTTCTAATGTCTACTCCACTTTTGAACTTCAGTTGTTTGTGATGGAGTTCGACTGTCCTGTGCTCTGTGCTGTTGTTTATCGTCCACCAAAATTTAATAAGGATTTTATTCAGGAGTTTTCTGAGTTTCTGGCAGATTTTATCCCAAAATATGACAAATTTTTGGTCTTTGGTGATTTTAATATTCATATCTGTTGTCCTTCTAATCAGCTGGCTGATGATTTTAAAAGCCTCCTGAACTCTTTTGGTCTAACACAAGTTGTGGATGGACCAACACATAATCTTGGACACACCTTGGACCTGGTTATTTCTTTTGGGCTCTCAGTTTCACTTAAGGACAGATCAGACATTGCTATTTCAGATCACTTTCCTGTTATTTTTGAATTTATTGCTCCTCCATCTGCTAGTAAGCCACTTGTTCCTGTCTCTCGCCGCCGTTTGGTCACCTCCTCGACAGCGGGGGACTTTGCTGCTGCCTTCATGGACTCTCAGTTTTATGCCATGAATGGACTGGTTTCTCCATTACTCTCAGATAACATCCTCTCTTCTTTCCACTCTACATGCACAGTAATTTTGGACTCTGTTGCACCGATGCGCTGCAAATCCAGGAAATCAAAATCCGACCCCTGGTTAAATGCCACGACCCGTGCCCTCAGGCAATGCTGCAGACGGGCGTAGAGAAAATGGAAAAAGGACAAACTACAGGTGTCTCTGGGTTTTCTGAGGGACAGTCTAACTGACTATCAGAAGGCTGTGAAGGAGGCAAAAGCACAATATCTGTCTCATATTATTTCGAGCAGTTGTCATCATCCCAGTGTGTTATTTTAGACTATAAACTCAGTTGTAAATCCACACACCTCTGTTTTGTTGGACGCTACAACCACAACCTGTGAGGAGTTTCTTCAGTTTTTTATTGACAAGGTTTCCTCAGTCAGACAGAACGCTGATCAGAGCTGTAATGTTGAGTTGTCTGCTCCTCGTGCACATTCTGCTGTGCTCGAACAGTTTGAGCCCATTTCTTTTGCATCTCTCGCTGATGTTGTAAAACACATAAAATCTACAAGTTGTCCTTTTGATGTTGTTCCAGCTAAGGTGCTGAAGGAGGTTTTTAATACTGTTGGGGCGGGTCTCCTAACTTTTATCAATGCTTGTCTTAGATCAGGGTCTGTTCCAGCTGCTTTTAAACATGCTGTGGTTCGACCTCTTCTTAAAAAATCTCACCTGGACTCATCAGTTTTATTCAGTTTTAGACCTGTGTCTCATCTGCCATTTCTATCTAAGGTTTTAGAAAAGGTTGTCTTTTTACAGTTACAATCATTTTTAGAAGACAATCTCATCCTTGAAAAATTCCAGTCTGGGTTTAGATCGCGACACAGCATTGAGTCAGCACTTTTAAAAGTTCATAATGATATTACTCTGTCAGTGGATGCAGGGATTCCTGCTGTGCTGGTTCTGTTGGACCTCACAGCAGCCTTTGATACTATGGATCACACAGTACTTGTTTCCCGGTTGGAACATTTTATTGGCATTCATGGTACTGCACTTAAGTGGTTTAGATCATATTTGGCTGAAAGGAGCTTTTCTGTCATGATTGGGGACCTTTCCTCATCAACTGCTCCTCTGTGCTGTGGAGTGCCGCAGGGATCTGTCCTTGGGCCAATTCTATTTTCTTTGTACATTCTGCCATTGGGGTCAATTATAACCCAGCACAACCTGTCCTTTCATTGTTATGCAGATGATCTGCAAATCTATCTGCCTGTGAGGACTAATGGGAGTGATGCTTTGTCATCATTATTTAATTGTATTCGTGATGTAAAGCAGTGGCTGTCCCAAAACTTCCTTTACCTGAATGATGGTAAAACTGAGATCATGGTGTTTGAGCGCACTGGCATACCAAATGTGGTAACACCAAATTTTGGTGCTAACTATGTAAAACCAGCTGTCAAGAATTTGGCAGTGATATTTGACAGCTGTTTGAGGTTCGATCAACAGATAAATTCTGTTGTCAAATCTAGTTTTTTCCAACTTCGCCTTTTGGCTAAAATAAAGCACTTTCTCAGTAGACGTGATCTTGAGATGGCCATTCATGCTTTCATCAGCTCCAGACTTGATTATTGTAATGCACTTTATTCGGGCATTAATCAGTCGTCTCTTGCACGTCTCCAGTTGGTGCAGAATGCTGCTGCTCGTCTTTTGACAAACACTTTTAGACGTGAGCATATTACGCCCATCCTGTACTCACTCCACTGGCTTCCAGTTCGTTTTAGAATTGATTTTAAAATTTTAATGTTTGTTTTTAAAGCTATTTATGGCCTTGCACCTCCCTACTTGTCTGAAATTTTAACTTTGCCCACCTACAGTAGGACATTAAGGGCGTCTGGCCAGCTTTACTTAGATGTTCCAAGGTCAAGATATAAACGCTGGGGTGATCATGCTTTCGCGGTAGCTGGCCCCAGACTGTGGAATGAGCTACCTCTTGAGTTACATACTATTCCTGACCTAGCACTTTTTAAATCTAAGTTAAAGACTTATTTATTTAAACTGGCTTTTAACACTTAGTGGGGAGGTGACATGTTCTGTTATTTTTATGTTCTTTTTTCTCTGGGCCCCTCCCCAATCGGACCGGGAGTGACATGTTTAGCCGCATGTTCTCCTTGAACATGCGTTTAAATGAGTCAACACCCCCGAGTCACACTAACTGCCAGAACGCTCGTAGCATGGGCCGAGGCGGAGGATTAGCAGCAATCTTCCATTCCAGCTTATTAATTAATCAAAAACCCAGACAGAGCTTTAATTGATTTGAAAGCTTGACTCTTAGTCTTGTCCATCCAAATTGGAAGTCCCAAAAAACAGTTTTATTTGTTGTTATCTATCGTCCTCCTGGTTGTTACTGTGAGTTTCTCTGTGAATTTTCAGACCTTTTGTCTGAGTTAGTGCTTAGCTCAGATAAGATAATTATAGTGGGCGATTTTAACATCCACACAGATGCTGAGAATGACAGCCTCAACACTGCATTTAATCTATTATTAGACTCAATTGGCTTTGCTCAAAATGTAAATGAGTCCACCCACCACTTTAATCATATCTTAGATCTTGTTCTGACTTATGGTATGGAAATTGAAGACTTAACAGTATTTCCTGAAAACTCCCTTCTGTCTGATCATTTCTTAATAACATTTACATTTACTCTGATGGACTACCCAGCAGTGGGGAATAAGTTTCATTACACTAGAAGTCTTTCAGAAAGCGCTGTAACTAGGTTTAAGGATATGATTATAACTCACAAACTCGCAGCTTAAAGCAGATAACCCGTAAGTTGGAGAGGAAATGGCGTCTCACTAATTTAGAAGATCTTCACTTAGCCTGGAAAAAGAGTCTGTTGCTCTATAAAAAAGCCCTCCGTAAAGCTAGGACATCTTACTACTCATCACTAATTGAAGAAAATAAGAACAACCCCAGGTTTCTTTTCAGCACTGTAGCCAGGCTGACAAAGAGTCAGAGCTCTATTGAGCCGAGTATTCCTTTAACTTTAACTAGTAATGACTTCATGACTTTCTTTGCTAATAAAATTTTAACTATTAGAGAAAAAATTATTCATAACCATCCCAAAGACGTATCGTTATCTTTGGCTGCTTTCAGTGATGCCGGTATTTGGTTAGACTCTTTCTCTCAGATTGTTCTGTCTGAGTTATTTTCATTAGTTACTTCATCCAAACCATCAACAGGTCTATTAGACCCCATTCCTACCAGGCTGCTCAAGGAAGCCCTACCATTATTTAATGCTTCGATCTTAAATATGATCAATCTATCTTTATTAGTTGGCTATGTACCACAGGCTTTTAAGGTGGCTTAAAAAAAAAAGCCATCACTTGACCCAGCTATCTTAGCTAATTATAGGCCAATCTCCAACCTTCCTTTTCTCTCAAAAATTCTTGAAAGGGTAGTTGTAAAACAGCTAACTGATCATCTGCAGAGGAATGGTCTATTTGAAGAGTTTCAGTCAGGTTTTAGAATTCATCATAGTACAGAAACAGCATTAGTGAAGGTTACAAATGATCTTCTTATGGCCTCAGACAGTGGACTCATCTCTGTGCTTGTTCTGTTAGACCTCAGTGCTGCTTTTGATACTGCTGACCATAAATTTTTTTTACAGAGATTACAGCATGCCATAGGTATTAAAGGCACTGCGCTGCGGTGGTTTGAATCATATTTATCTAATAGATTATAATTTGTTCATGTAAATGGGGAGTCTTCTTCACAGACTAAGGTTAATTATGGAGTTCCACAAGGTTCGGTGCTCGGACCAATTTTATTCACTTTATGCATGCTTCCCTTAGGCAGTATTATTAGAAAGTTTTGCTTAAATTTTCATTGTTATGCAGATGATACCCAGCTTTATCTATCCATGAAGCCAGAGGACACACACCAATTAGCTAAACTGCAGGATTGCCTTACAGACATAAAGACATGGATGACCTCTAATTTCCTGCTTTTAAACACAGATAAAACTAAAGTTATTGTACTTGGCCTCACAAATCTTAGAAACATGGTGTCTAACCAGATCCTTACTCTGGATGGCATTACCCTGACCTCTAGTAATACTGTGAGAAATCTTGGAGTCATTTTTGATCAGGATATGTCCTTCAATGAGCATATTAAGCAAATATGCAGGACTGCTTTTTTACATTTGCGCAATATCTCTAAAATTAGAAAGGTCTTGTCTCAGAGTGATGCTGAAAAACTAATTCATGCATTTATTTCCTCTAGGCTGGACTATTGTAATTCATTATTATCAGCCTAAAAGTTCCCTGTAAAGCCTTCAGTTAATTCAAAATGCTGCAGCTAGAGTACTGACGGGGACTAGAAGGGGAGAGCATATTTCACCCATATTGGCCTCTCTTCATTGGCTTTCTGTTAATTCTAGAATAGAATTTAAAATTCTTCTTCTTACTTATAAGGTTTTGAATAATCAGGTCCCATCTTATCTTAGGGATCTCTTAGTACCATATCACCCCAATAGAGCGCTTCGCTCTTAGACTGCAGGCTTACTTGTAGTTCCTATGGTTTGTAAGAGTAGAATGGGAGGCAGAGCCTTCAGCTTTCAGGCTCCTCTCCTCTGGAACCAGCTCCCAATTTGGATCAGGGAGACAGACACCCTCTCTACTTTTAAGATTAGGCTTAAAACTTTCCTTTTTGCTAAAGCTTATAGTTAGGGCTGGTTCAGGTGACCCTGAACCATCCCTTAGTTATGCTGCTATAGACTTAGACTGCTGGGGGGTTCCCATGATGCACTGAGTGTTTCTTTCTCTTTTTGCTCTGTATGCACCACTCTGCATTTAATCATTAGTGATTGATCTCTGCTGTCTTCCACAGCATGTCTTTTTCCTGATTCTTTCCCCTCAGCCCCAACCAGTCCCAGCAGAAGACTGCCCCTCCCTGAGCCGGGTTCTGCTGGAGGTTCCTTCCTGTTAAAAGGGAGTTTTTCCTTCCAACTGTCGCCAAGTGCTTGCTCATAGGGGGTCGTTTTGACCATTGGGGTTTTTCTGTGATTATTGTATGGCTTTTGCCTTGCAATATAAAGCGCCTTGGGGCAACTGTTGTTGTGATTTGGCGCTATATAAATAAAATTGATTTGATTTGATTTATAGAAGCTGTGTGATGACGTGCGCAATGTGAGTGTCCAATCGGAATTGGTTCGCCATCACATGGTTTTCCAAAATCCAATCGTAGGGCAGATTTACCTCACGTGAAAAGCCAAAGATCATTTTCAGGAGTGATATGTTACTATTTGGCCCGTTTGAATAGCCCCCTGGGTGCTCCAATGAGTACATACTATTAGTACATACTCAGTGTGCCCTGCACCATTACGCACAGCAATCAGTGAAAGCAGGAGCAGACGGAGGGCCTCTGATGACAATCTCACGTGCTCAAACAAAGAGTGTGTAACTATCAGGATTGCTCCACTAGTTTGCATGTAAATGTTACTGGATAACTCTGTTGCTTTCTCACCGTAAAGCACTGTTTCCCATATCAATGGACAACAAAACGCATAGACCATTTTGTATATATTGTTCAAAATGTGCATTTGTGTTTATTGTTTGAACCTTTTTGTTGTACAGACTTTCACACAAGACCTCAAATTACCTTTATAAAGTGTCAAAAGAATTGTTTATCATAGTTTGCTGTGTGTTTTGAATAAATGTGTGTGGAAAATTATTTTTCGCTTTATTTTTTCCTTGCCTATTTTTGATTGTAAACCTTTATTACACTTATAAAACACAACAAAAACATATATATTTTGAAAGCACACGTTGTCCTGAACCAAAAGAGACATAAAACTTGATTGTGGGATGCAGGGAGAGCTGTTAACAGCAATAATAAAACATTTATGCCAGGCGAGTCAACTGTCCAAAAATGCCCTCGGACCCCAGAGGGTTAATGCTCACAAATTATACTGTATTTGTTGTTTTTCTCTGTTTGAGGTACGGTTCGATCCAGAGACGGGAGTGGTGTCTTCTTCTGCAACCCTCCCGTCCTGAGCACTGGCAAAATTTTCTGTATATTTGTTTTGTAAAATGTTTTGTCAATCATGACAGTAGCATAATCCTAGCAGAGGGTCACCCCTTTGAGTCTGGTCTGCTTGAGGTTTCTTCCTCAAACCATCAGAGGGAGTTTTTCCTTACCACTGTCACCTGTGTGCTTGCTCTGGGGGTTGTTAAGGTTAGACCTTACCTGTGTGAAGCGCCTTGAGGCAACTTTGTTGTGATTTGGAGCTATATAAACAAAATCAATTGAATTGAATTGAATTAAACCAAACCCACTCTGCTTAGCTTCTAGGATCTGACAGGATCAGGTTTGGGGTAGCTGACTGGCTGCCTGCAGGATTTGCATTTAGTAGAGACAAAAAAGAAACAATTTCATAGAAAAGACTGAAGATGATCAATTTGCTTCACTTGCTGATATACACTGATTCAATTTTTTATACCTAGTTTCTTCACTGAAGGGTCATGGAGGGGCGAGAGCCTTTCCCAGCAGACATAGGGTATGAGGCAGGGTACACCCTGATACGACACCAGGACCACGGCACAATTTAAAGTAGCCAAGTCAGCTAAACTACATGTAAGCTGGAGCACCCAGAGGAAACCCATACAAACACAGAGAGAGCATTCAAAATCCATACAGAATTGACCAGGTGGGAAATGATTCAAGGATGATCTCGCTATGAGGTGACAGCGCCAACCACTAAGTCACCATGCCACCTTATTTGCCAATGCTCAGAAGGTATTTTGGTATCATATGGTGCCTTGTGTGGTACGTTGACAAAGTCTACTGCAAGCATCTTTCTCACTTGTAAAATTTCCTTTCCAATACCTCATTCAAGAAAAGTCCTGAAGGGATCATCATAAGATAATTTTGCTTCTCTGGGTCTAAAAGTGACTCCAGGCTCCTTCCAGGGGACATGCTGCAGATGTTTTGCATTTAGTGTGGCCGACTCCACAGCTCTTCTGAAAGTGATAGCTGTTTAAGTTAACTGTATCTTTCCATTTCAGTGTGAGCAGATGATTTCTGCAATAATCTTCAAGTCTTGATCATCACACCATCTGGATCGCCCCTCTCTTATTTCTTGGGGGAGCCGCTCAGGATGGAGGTTTGAGCGATAAATGGACACTCTTCTGCCTTGTCCTGTGGATGAATATCTGATGAAACATCATAAATTGGATGTCAGTTTATTTGTTGGGGCCATGTTCTACAGCTCAGCCTGGGATTGTCCCTCATCTGACTCTGCTATCACACCGGTGCTAATCAGGTTGTTCTACCCTGTGGTTTTGAAGACACTTCTTCAAAAATTCAGGCATTTATTCATTATAGGCTAGATTATGTTTGTGTCCACAATTGAAATTAAAATTACACAATGAGATTATTCTGTGCAACTCAAGAAATTTAATTTTTGTTTTTTGTTTTTTTGTTGTTTTTTTTTTTTTTTTTTTTGGTCAGGTTTTAACACAGGTTTCAATTCAGCATATTTTTAATAGTATTAATTATTTACTCAGATACAAGCAAATATGGCTACAGTGAACTCACCCATTGAACAGAGTGAGGAAGAAAAACATTTCCTTCTTGTCAAAATAGATAGTAGAGATGGTTCCGAAGAGTTGTATGTTAATAAGGCAGAAGGTGAACTCCAGATATATCATGACTGTGTCAATGTGGGAAGTTGTCCATCATTGCAAGAGGTTAAAGAATATCAAAATGTCTTGCTGTAAGTTTATAAACTGGACATAACTGATAACACAAATCCCTGTTGTCACAAAGTCAATCACACAGGCTTGCCAGCTTTGAGTCAACAAGGTTAGAGTGTTTTCACAATTTGTATTATTTTAAAGTAATATTCAATTCTGGGTTTTTTTGATTGGAGGCTTAATATATAGTGGATCAGGAAAGTATTCACAGCCATTCACTCACTAAGGACAACATAAAAAAATGTATTTTGGATTTTTTTTGCAAATTTATTAATACTAAATGGTCACACGTGTCACTGTGGAATTGTCTTGTCTATCAGTTTTTTGTTATTGTTGAATAAATAAATTCATTCATTGTTGAATAATAAAGTCATTCATTCATTCATTCATAAAAACTAAGAATGGATGGGTTGGATGGGGAGTGTCGGTGCAGAGACATTTTCAGATCTCTCTAGAGATATTCAGATTCAGGTCTGGGCCACTCAAGACTCAAGACATTCACAGAGTTGTCCTGAAACCACTCCTTTGATATCTTGTCTGTGTGCTTAGGGTCATTGCCCTGCTGAAAGAAGAACCATCACCCCAGTCTGAGGTCAAGAGAGCTCTGGAGCAAGTTTTCATCCAGGATGTCTCTGTACATTGTTACATTCATTTTTCCCTCAATCCTGACTAGTCTCCCAGTTCCTGCTGCCGAGAAACATCCCCACAGCATGATTCTGCCACCACCATGCTTCACTCTAGGGACGGTGACTGGTTTCCTCCAAACACGGCGCCTGATTCATACCAAAGAGTTCAATCTTTGACTCATCAGACCAGAGGACAGAGGATTTTGTTTTTAATGAGTCCTTCAGGTGCCTTTTGATAAACTCCAGGTGGGCTGCCAATTGACTTTTACTAAGGAGTGGCTTCTGTTTGGCCACTTTACCATACTGGCCTGATTAGTGAACTGCTGCAGAGATGGTTGTCATTCTGGAAGGTTCTCCTCTCTCCACAGAAAAATACTAGAGCTCTGACAAAGTGACCATCGGGTTCTTGGTTAGTTCCCTGATTAAGGCTCTTCTCCCCCGGTCGCTCAGTTTAGACGGGTGGTCAGCTCTAGGAAGAGTCCTGGCGGATCCTAAGTCAAGAGATACCCGAGTTATGGCAAATGCTGTGTGGGCCGGGCATGGCCCAAATATTATATGTCAGGTCTGACTTGGGTTACAACATGTGTTGCGTGAATGAATAAATAAAATAATATATTTATTCAGGATTGCTCAATTGTGTGCACAGTGCACAATACCTGAAACTGTCAGGATGAACATGTTTCAAATCAGGTCCTCACACAAATATACAATCAATCATTGCCCAGCATACCACGTTAAAATGGACTGATACAATTTTAGAAGTAAATGAAATAACATAAATAAAATTAAATGAAAAAAGCAGGATGGGTCATGAGCCTGGCTTGACTTTAGTTGCAGCAAGTATTGTGTGGGCCACATGTAATGATCTAGGCTTGTGTAATGGGAGCTGTTGGCCCTTATGGCTGACTTCAGGCAGACACAAAAACCCTGACTCAGTGGTGCCATTAATGCCAAATGTGGGCCATAAAGGAACCACAGGTGTGGCCCATATTTGGGCCAAAGATTCAGATAAAAATTCAGATTCAAAATGTATGAATAGATATTTTGATATTATATAAATCTCTTTAGTGCTAATAAAAATAATGCACATTTTCATTCTGCTGTCAGTGGTCACTGAATTTGATGTTTTGCACTAAAACGTAAAAAAAACATGGTCACAAGTACTCACAGTGACATTGGCTGTTGTTTGGTGTAACCAGTATCCCTCTATTCATTCAGTACAGATCATTCTACCCCCATTTCAGTGATTTTTTTTTCTTGTTACACATTTCTTACTTTTCTAACAGCAAGAAAAGTCTGGGGATAAAATTGTGTTTACTATAATTAGTCCTTGAGGTGCCTGATGCCCTCTATGCTGTGTTTAAAGTTAACATAAGCTGTCCCAAGAGAGTGAATTTCCTAAAAGATTGTCTTGTTTCCTCTGGTTGTAATGGGACTGCTGATGGTTCATAAAACTAATTTGAATAAAATTTTGATCCTATTATCACTCCACACTGATCACCTTGCTTGCAAGAAAATGTCCTGTGTTTTATTAAAGAGTGTATGTGAAGTCTTGCAGAGGCACTTTCATGTAGGTTTTATATGTAAATACCAGGGGTCAACCGATATGGATTTTTGAGGGCTGATACCGATGCCAATTATCGACAAGCTTTGGAGGCCGATACCCATATTTGAGGCAGATATTTTCTGTCAAAATTTTGTATAACATACTTTTAACACAAAACTTTCTTTAAAATGTTTTGCAGCATGTTTAATTCACATAACCTCTCAACATGACATTCATACAAAAAGTGTAAGGACCTATAAATAACATTATTGTGAAGTTGAACAAATAAATAACACAGCTACAGTCTGCACACTGCTATCTTCTTCTATGCCAGTGTGTGGGACAGGAGCCTTCAGCACTGACAGGCTGAGCATGTGACATCAGACAAATCAAGTAGTGCTTTGGGCAGGACTTTGTTATAAGCCAGAAAGCAGCAATTCATATTTTAAAAGAGTGGTATGGGCTAACAACTCCTCAGTGCCTGAAGTCAGGGGCCATTGGTTCCATATGATGGACCTTTCACACACATCAGCGGGCAGAATAAATTAAAGTAATTCAAGACTTGTAATGTTTTGTAATCTACTGTAAAAGACACAACTTATGGCAGTTTAACTTGAATATGATGCATCTTTCATATTTCTGTAATATGTCAGGTCATTTTATATGTTATTTTAGGTCATAAATAATGGTGAAAAAGTTAAAGACACATTAATAGTTAATGGACATAGCATGTGAATCGCAATCAGAATAGGATATTACACCTGTCTTGTACTCACTCCATTAGCTTCCAGTTCATTTTAGAATTGATTTTAAGATTTTAATGTTTGTTTTTAATGCTATTTATGACCTTGCACCTCCTTACCTGTCTGAAATTTTAACTCTGTACACTTACAGTAGGATATTACGGGCATCTAGCCAGCTTTATTTAGATGTTTCGAGGTCAAAATACAAACTCTGGGGTGATCCGTGCTTTTGCGGTAGCTGGCCCCAGACTGTGGAATAACCTACATCTTGACTTGTGCACTATTCCTGACCTAGCACTTTTTAAAATCTAAGTTACAGACTTATTTATTTAAGCTGGCATTTAACAACTAGTTGGGAGATGACATATTCTGTTTTTATGTGACAATTTTACTTTGTTGTATGTGTTTTATTCCTGTTGTGTGCTGCCCTGGTTCCTGCCTGGTTCTGCTGTTTTCCCACTATGTGTGTATGTCCAGGTGGCATGCCTTGGAGCTGATCATGTTACCTGACTCTCATCAGTGCATAATCAGCAGCCGCATATAAACTCAGATTCGACTCCTCCACCTTTCCCAGAAACTCTGTGTTCCGGTGCAGTATTTACAGCCTTTGGGCTTTGGCCGTTCCTATGCCATCACTGAGTGAACTTTCTGTACTGTGAGTGTTCCATCGCTCTGTTTGCTTGTGTGCACCTGCATGCCTACTCACCTGTATTTTTTCCTCCTCCGCAGTGACATCCTATCTCGATAGCTCCACAGGTGGACATCTGGCTCCGGTCATCATCGTCTCCACTTCACCACTTCCTGGTTCTGGTTCTGGTCCCAGCATCTCCCCACCAGCCATGCCTGGTTCCATCGGGCTGCAGCTTCCCTTTGCTACAGTAGCCTAGCCTGGGTCTCCATGCGCCAGTCCTCCTGTGCAATTATTTTCCTGCACAGTTATCCAAACTCTGTTGTATGTTTGTTTGTATAATAAAATCTTTTTTTTTTTTTTTTTTTTTATTCTATTCAGCCTCCCGTATTTGGAGTCCATTCGGTCCCTTTGGGCTTTGATCATCAATGCAGGTCTGCTGTGGAGGGTCAGCCTCGGTTGGTGGGCTGCGCCGCCTTGCTCCCCGGAAATGGCCTCACCACCCTTGACCACTTCTCATCCTCCTCTCGTATGCATGGTGTGGCAACCAGTGGACAACTCCCAGTCTCTTTGCGCTGACTGCGCCTGCATCTCCGTGTGCCATCAGTCCGCGTCATGGGATCAAGCAGTGGATGTGCAACGATCTCCGGTGGCGGGCTCGCCTGCAGCCTCCTGGCTCATCTTCACACCTTGCCGTGCTTGCCCTCCTGAAAGAGAGAGAGAGAAAATAACCCACACAAAAACATTCATTTGGCTATATCCTCAGATCAGACAAGATGACCTGGTGAATTTAAGCATATTACTAAGCGGAGGAAAAGAAACTATCCACAATAACCTCAGTAGCGGCGAGCAAAGAGCCCAGTGCAGAATCCCCGTCCGACAGGCGGGCACGGATTATGTGGCATACAGAAGACCGCTGGAATCTGAGCCCTTCTGATCAAGGCTCAACCCATGGACGGTGTGAGGCCGGTAGCGGCCCCGTCGCACTGTGGTCAGGTTTTCATGGTGTTGGGTTGCTTAGGAATGCAGCCCAACGCGGGTGGCCAACTCCATATAAGGCTAAATACCAGTATGAGACTGATAGTTAACAAGTACCTTAAAGGAAAGTTGAAAAGAACTTTGAAGAGAGAGTTTAAGAGGGTGTGAAACCAATGAGAGGTAAATGAGTGGGGTCCGCGCAGTCCACCCGGGGGATTCAACTCAGCAGGCCAGGGGCGGCTACTTGGTGCTTCTGGGGATCCCCTCACAGGACTCGCCTCATTTCGTCAACGGCGGTGCGCCGCGACTGGGCCCGGCTGTCGGCTTAAGTTCACATTAAGTTTGAACAAAATAAATAAACTTAAGCTGTCCAAATACAGTTGATAATGAAAGACTGAGAGCTGATGCATACAACCTGAAAGGTCTGGACCCTGAGGTATAAGTTTATATTATCAGTTCATTCATTTAGTTTGTGAACCCACCTGTTGTTAATGGTCACAGGTCTCTGGAGCCTATCCCAGCATTTTGGGGGTGACATGCTGAACAGGCTGCCAGTGTGTCACAGGGTCTACACATATAAACTCATTCAGTCATCAGTTCATCTAACCTGCATTTTTTTAGCAGTGGGAGGAAGCCAGAGCACCTGGTGGGAACCCACGTAAACATGGCAAGAACATGTAAACTCCACACAGAAAGGTGGGGAGAGCCTCCCAGACCCCCACATTTTTAAGCATTTTTCTTTTTTGCCTACAATATGGCCAAATTGTCATATTGCAATATTATCATATCATTGTGATATAAGATATGACTATGATTTCACACAAAGTGCAGCAACAGTGAAAATTAAATATTCTTAAACAAAACAGTAATAATGCCAAACTGATTTTCCACTCATCCACATACTATGTCAGAAAGATTAAAAAAGAAAATAAGATTATAAAATCAAACCTTCACTGTGCCTTGTCATAGAATCACAACAATGACCGCTCCAAGATGGTGGCCACATTTCTTGTGCCTCAGCAACCAATGCGGCATCTACTCTTCTTTATAATGCCTATGTTTGTCAACCGTCAGTGGCTTCTTACGACAACAGTTTGTGGCTTTTTCTCCACTGTTGAGATTTTTTGTGCCAATTCCGGTTTGTGCCTTCATCTACCATAGAGCGAGCCTGGCGCCACTGTGTGGTGAGCTGCTCATATTATAAAAAGCTCTTTAGGCTTCTCTCTTTTTGCATGGGGTTGTGACAGAGATCTGCATAGTCATTTGGCACAGGTTTTACACTAGATGTCCTTGACCAAACTCCACATGAAAAATGGGCACAGGTGGTCTTGAACTGGGAACCTTCTATTCTGAAAGCAAGTTCAATAACCACTTGACCAACACACTGCCAAAAGGAGACAGTATGGTAAACATGGTAACCGTATGGCATGTACTTTGCTTGGTTTTGATCTTTGACCAATCTCAAACATTTGGATCCATGAAACCAAGTAATAGTGCCACAAAGTTTGGTGAAAATCCAACCAGCTCTTTTGTAGTTATTTTACACACACAGAGGAGTGATTACCCTGCTCACACAGTTTTCTAGCAGAGTAAAAATATGATATGATATTTAATAACATTTTCATGTCTCCAGTTTCACCTACTGTTCTTAGACATAATGTTCACCACACTCAAGTTGCCCACTCTGCAAGTATGTTATAAGGTAAGATTTGCACACAGCTCTAACACTCAGCTTATGTGACATTGTTTAAGGTTAATTATGGATTAAGGAGTGAAGATCTGATAGATTGAACTCATATTTCAAGCTGATCTTTTCAATAGCTCCCATTTTCCATATTCTTTGCCCTGCAGGGAGCCCATTCATGGGTATCCCTGGGTTGACATTTTTGTGGCAAATACATTTTTGAGAAATCAGATTGCTTCCCAGCCTAGAGACAATTCCAATATGAATATGAGCTACACCATCTGCTGAAGCAGTTTTGGTGGATCAAATAGTAATAAGACCTACTACGTCACTTATAATGCAGCGTGGAGAGATCTGGAACCACAAATCGGACATACATAGCGGAGGTGATGGTCTAGTGGTTAAGGTGTTGGGCTTGAGTCCAGAAGATCATGGGTTCAAATCCCCGCCTGACTGGAAAATCACTAAGGGCCCTTGGGCAAGGCCTTTAATCCCCTATTGCTCCCGGTATGTAGTGAGCGCCTTGTATGGCAGCACCCTGACATCGGGGTGAATGTGAGGCATAATTGTAAAGCGCTTTGAGCGTCTGATGCAGATGGAAAAGCGCTATATAAATGCAGTCCATTTACCATACATCAAATCACATCACTTAACATCCAGTAGTAATGGCCTCTCTTGTTCTTTGCTGCTTCTCTTTTATTGGAGCAGTGTCATCAGTTCCTTTTTGTGGTGTCAGTGTGAGAAATTGAAAAGCATTGAGAGTAAATCGTTGCCATGGCGTACCAGTCAGCAGCTTTTGCTTCTGCCTGTCGAACAGCTCCTCTACTTTTGCTCATCTTTCACCTCAGCTCCAGCTTTCACCTGCTTTGGACGGCTCAGCTAACTTACAGTACTTCCCAGTCATTTGTCACCCTGTACTCCACTTACAAAAGATTTGAACAGCATTTTATTGCTATGCCTGCAAACTCTGGCACCGCTGAGATTTCCTGTACAGGTGAGGTCACTGGCAGTTGTTGTTGCCATGCTAGTTGGTTAAAACTCTGGAGAAAAGAAAAAAAAAAACATATCTATGCCGCTGCTGCCGGTGTAATTATGTGGGGAAATAAAGTGATTCAAGGGAAGAAAACGCTACATCAAAATGTCAGAAAAATGAAGCAAAAAGCTACTTCCCAGAGTAGACGCAGAGAGGCCATGACAGAGGGCAGAGGAGGACAGAATTTTATTTAATTTTTTTTTTGTTGTAGATCAGACTGTACACACCCTCGGGACATTGACCTAATACAGACATTGACACAGAGATGAGATGGAAGGAGAGCAATGTGTTTGCTCAGCAAGTGATATCAGGAATCAGTCTGTCAGTGAAACGTGCCTGTGTAACTGATACCATACTGCCGAATATTCAAGCCAAGAGTCAGACTGAAATGCTGCCAGGAGACTGATGGTGTCTGAAAATTCCACTCTGCATTCTCTCAGTTTCTGTGCAGTGGATGGGTAAGGGAGCGGAATTAAGCTTGGCAAATGATGGAAGTTTTTAGAAATTATATTGCTTTGTTGTGTCTCAATAATTACCCTGTGGGTAGGCGAGGCTGTAAGCACAGAATTGTTTTCAAAGACGTGTGTGTGTTTGTGGTTTGTGTGTCCGTGGACAGAATTAATCATAAATAGCTGGACTGATTTCCTTCAGACTTGTTTGGAATATTGGATTGATATCGAGAAGTGATTAGATTGCGTAGTAACTTGGACAAAGGTCAAGGAAAACATGGTCTGAAATACACATTATTTTGTTAATTTTAACAACCCAGAAGCCAAGACTGGTGATCTAAGCCATATATTGATCAGCAAAATATTTGTAATTAATTGTTATGAATGACTTCTGTGTGCAGATACAGTATGAATCCATCATATGGCTTCTGTGTGACTTCATTTTGGAGTGCTCAACACCGAGCATTGGCCCACCAACTGTTCTGAAGAAAGACAATTAAACCTACACACAAAATAAGTTTGTGAACCCCAACACATTGTAAAAAGCAAAGAGTAATGAGTTATTACAATGTTTTTCTCATCGATTCCACAACTCAGCTGTGAAGACATCATCAGTGTGCGCTGGTAGTGGAATCAAATTTTATATTGAAGTGTGCTCTGATTTTGAATGCGTCATGTGCAAGAAAACAGAATCAGAATTTTATTGCCAAGTAAGTTTAAACATACAAGGAATTTGATCTGGTGTTAATGGTGCATAAACCAAAAGAAAAGAAAAGAAAAACACTTCTGTAAGAAGTAAAAGAGTCAGCGAGTCTGCTAGGCAGGGGAGGCGATGGTCTAGTGATTAAAGCATTGGACTTGAGACCAGAGGATCCTCAGTTCTAATCCCAGCATGACCAGAAAATCACTAAGGACCCTTCGGCTAGGTCCTTAATCCCCTAGTAGGGGAGATGATGATCTAGTGGTTAAGGTGTTGGGCTTGAGTCCAGAAGATTATGGGTTCAAATCCCCAACTGACTGGAAAATCACTAAAGGCCCTTGGGCAAGGCCTTTACTCCCCTATTGCTCCCGGTGTGTAGTGAGCGCCTCGTATGGCAGCACCCTGACATCGGGGTGAATGTGAGGCATAATTGTAAAGCGCTTTGAGCGTCTGATGCAGATGGAAAAGCGCTATATAAATGCATTCCATTTACCATTTACATTTATTTATGTTCACTGTTAAATAATTATAACATAATACAATGGGACTGTGCAAAAACACATGATTGAAGTACAGATGTGGAGTGCCTTTCATGACAGGGATGATCAACCTATACTTTATGGTAGTTTGGGGGAGTCAGAGTATGTGGGGGTCTCTGGCATTATTTATAAAGTCTAACTGCAGATAGAAAGTAGCTGTTTTTGTTTCTTGAGGTTTTGGTCCTGATGGACCTCAGCAAAATGCCAAAGGGGAGGGTGACAAAACGTTTGTGACCTGGGTGGGAGGGATCAGCCACAATCTTCCTTGCTTGCCTCAGGGCACTGGAGGTGTGCAGGTCCTGTAAGGATGGCAGACTGCAGTCGATCACCTTCTTTGCTGCATGGATGATATGCTGCAGTCTGCTTCTATCCTTAGCAGCAGCATACCAGATGGTGATGGAAGAACAGATGATGGACTCAGTGATGGCAGTGTAGAAGTTCACATCATTGTTTTTGGCAGGTTGATCTCCCTCAGCTGCTGCAGAAAGTACATTCTCTGTTGTGCTCTCTTTTAGAGAGAGCTGACATTCAGCTCCCACTTGTGGTCCTGGGTGATGGTTATCCCCAGATAGTGGAAGAACTCCACGATGGTGACTGGGGAGTCACACGGGGTGATGGGGTTGCCAGGACTGAGTTCTTTCTGAAGTCAACAACCATCTCCACTGTTTTGAGGCAGTTGAGCTCCAGATTGTTCTGTCTGCAACAGGACACCAGGTGATCAATCTCCCATCTCTAGGCAGACTCGTCCGCATCAGAGATGAGGCCAATGAGGGTTGCATCATCCACGAACTTCAGAAGCTTCACAGACTGGTGACTGGAGGTGCAGCTGTTGGTGTACACGGAGAAGAGTAGAGGAGAAAGAACGCAGCCTTGGGGATCTGGTGCTGATGGACCATGTGTCAGAGACGTGCCCTCTCAGGGAGTGGCTCGGGACAGTGGCTAGCTTTGTAAAGGTTAAGACGGAATTCTGCTGTGATAGTTTTTGTTCTGCCAACATGACAAAGCAGCTTAACATTGACTGGACGTCCACTGGCCAACTATGAACAAGGACAGAAGAAAGGAAACGTGCATCGGAAAAGTTCTCTCTCTGATGTCTGCTCAAAGTTTTGAGCATGTTCACAATTAACTTTCCAACTGACTCAACAGGTATGAGGTGACCTTAGCTGATGAGGAACGCATTCAATGAAAATAAAGGATTTTATTTGTGATGTGATTTATGACCTCCTCTGTGCAACAGTTTGATAAACTGTAGGATTCCCAATTACTTGCATGCCTGGCTTACACACTGTTACTATAGGTGCAATGCAAAGTAGCAGCAAAGTCTGTCACCTCTAGAGTAATCCAGTAATGTGAAGTTGGATCAGGAAAGGTATCCAGCTTAACATTTGTGGCAAATCAATATGCAGATACATAATGGATCTGCTGTTGTGACCTCAAACACAAAGATGGGAATGTCATCCCGATATCTACTGGAGAAATCCATAAACAAAACATGACCCATGAAAATAGATAATCTACTTCAACATTTCAGTAGCATTTCATGTTTCAACCATATTTTTGTGACTTGTTTTATCTTTAGCTAGTGGAAGACAATCGATGATGATCTGCTTCATAGCTTGGAGCATATGGTAAGCACTTTCATCCACCGGACACTAATAGCTCCTTGTACACTGCTTAATTGGGCTACTCCTGTGTTTGTACTCATTAAATAGGGGTATTAGAAGAGGATGGAGAACTGGAGATGAAAATGTGCAAGCATAATGCATCGAGGTCACTCCACATTTCTTCCGCATACTTGACGTGGATTGGGTGTGACCCAACCAGTGTTGCCAAAGTAACTTTAAAAAGTTACTTTTTTTATTTGCTTTATACAGTTATTTCATTTGCAGCTTTAAGCAGTTACTCTATTAGACGCTGCCAACAACTTGCAACTAATAAGTAATGTAACTAATAAGGTAACTAGTAGTCCAACTTGGTTAGTCTTAAGATTGAGTAATCAGCAAAGTAAGTAATAGTTACTTTTCTGAACACTCAATCTTAAAAATAGCCAAGATAGATTATGAGTTACTTTATTAGTTACATTCATCACCTGCTAATGAAGTAACTGTATAAAGTAACTGTAAAATATAACTGTATAAGGTAACTAATAATGTAACTTTTCAAAGTTACTTTGGCAACACTGGACCCAACACATTTTACACAAAGGCAAAAAAACCTTCTTACCCAATAAATACCTTGTAATTATAGCACACCTCCAGTTGTTGCTGCAAAACATATGGGCTATGTTTGTAATATCTTTATACACAATGGCCAGGTAGATCCCACCAAAAACCTGTGCCCATCCCTTTGCTATCAGTCTTCCCTTTATTTTCTTTGTTTTCACACTTTTGTTGTGTATGGATCATAGGTACAATGTACCAGTAGTATCAGACAGTTCCATTAAACCACAATTGTGTTTCCTGCAATGGAAGCATAGCCTCTCCTATTTTAGACAAAAACACTGACACTGCCACAGCATGGACTTTTTTTAAAACAGAGTTTTGTAGGGTTTTTTCATCCTATAAAAAATAGGTGGTAGATAATTCCAGCAACAGCAACTTATATAATATTGCATAGATGTCTCTGCTACCTGGTTCATGGTTTATGGATTCTGGCTTGATGACTGATTAGGACCAGGGGAGTTGTCATTGAGAGAGATTGGCTGTTTTTGCACAGAAAAGCACTAAATTAGAGATGCAAAAAACTACTTTCCAATTTTTCAACAGCAGTTCTGTACTAAAATTCAAATAAAATGGTTGCAAGTCATCACAACACTGTAGAAAGGATTTTGCATGAATTTAGCTGTGAAAGAAAAGTATGAGGTAGATGGTATTGTAAAAGGGAGAGAGGTGTTGTATAGAAATTACATCAAAGAAGAAAATTTGATTATTTCACTGAGGTTATGTTCTAAAATTTAGATGATATGGTCACAAGGAGCTCTTTACTCTCACAAGGATCCTGGAGGGTGCCTGGGAGTATGCCCACCCAGTCTACATGTGCTTTGTGGACTTGGAGAAGGAGTATGATCGGGTACCACAGGAGATACTGTGGGAGGTGTTGCGGGAGTATGGAGTGAGGGGGTCCCTTCTCAGGGCTATCCAATCTCTGTACTCGCAAAGCAAGAGCTGTGTTCGGGTGCTCGCAGTAAGTCAGACTAATTTCCGATAGAGGTTGGCCTCCGCTAGGGCTGCACCTTGTCACCAATCCTGTTTGTGATATTCATGGACAGGATATTGAGGCATAGTCGGGGGGAGGAGGGTTTTCTGGTTTGGTGGGCTCAAGGTCTCATCACTGCTTTTGGCAGATGATGTGGTCCTGTTGGAAACATAGGCCGGTGACCTCCAACACTCACTGGAACGATTCGCAGCAGAGTGTGAAGAGGCTGGGATGAGGATCAGCACCTCTAAATCTGAGGCCATGGTTCTCAGCAGGAAACCGATGGATTGCCTACTTTGGGTAGGGAATATGGCCTTGCCCCAAGTGAAGGAGTTCAAGTACCGTGGGGTCTTGTTCACGAGTGAGGGGATGATGGAGTGAGAGATTGGCCGGAGAATCCGTGCAGCAGGAGCAGTTTTGCATTCGCGCTGCCATACTGTTGTGACGAAAAGGGAGCTGACCCAAAAGGCGAAGCTCTTGATCTACTGGTCAGTCTTCATTCCTACTCTCACCTATGGTCATAAGGGTTGGGTCAAGACCGAAAGAACTACGTCACAGGGACAAGTGGCCAAAATGGGCTTCCTTAGGAGGGTGGCTGGTGTCTCCCTTACAGATAGGGTGAGAAGTTCAGTCATCCTTAGGGAGCTCAGAGTAGAGTCGCTGCTCCCTTGAAAGGAGCCAGCTGGGGTGGTTCGGGCATCTGGTAAGGATGCCTCCTGGGCGCCTCTCTAGGGATGTGTTCCAGGCACGTCCATCTGGGAGGAGACCCCAGGGAAGACCCAGGACTAGGTGGAGAGATTATATCTCCACACTGGCCTGGGAATGCCAGTCAGAGGTGGTCACTGTGGCATGGGAAAAGGAAGTCTGGGGTCCCCTGCTGGAGGTGTTGCCCCCGCAACCCAAACCCGGAAAAGCGGTTGAAGATGAGTGATGAGTGAGTGAGTAGTCACAAGTTCATACAATCCTATGGTTAAGATTTTTTTTAATTGCATGAACACAGGACGGGCACAGTGATGCCCACTGATACTCTCACGCTACCATTGTGCCTCCCTCCCCTACCTCCCTGATACGCTATATGTTACATTAATGTATAGAAAATTTGATGTGGTCACTTTAACAGCACACTGTACATACGTAGGCTGAAAAGTTCTAAGGCTGACTATGATGAAGTTTTCGAATTGAACAAATTCAGGGTTATTTTTCTACATAGTCTCCCTGTAACTCCACACACCTCTTCCAGCGGTGCTTGAGTGCTTCGATTCCCTTGGCATAGAATCTTTCATCTTGAGAGTCAAAATAGTCCTCAACGGCAGCCATCACCTCATCATTGCTCCAATAGTGCTTCCCAGCCAAGTTTTTTTTCAGGTTTGGGAACAGATGAAAGTCCGAGGGTGCCAAGTCAGGGGAGTATGGTGGGTGATCTACCAGTTCGAATCCACACTCGTGGATAGTGGCCATGGCCACTGTTGACTTGTGAGCTGGGGCATTGTCTTGATGGAACAGTACCCCTTTCATCAGCTTTCCTGGTCGCTTCTTTTTGACAGCCTCGCGTAACTGTCTCAGTAGGTTAGAATAGTACTGTCCATTTATGGTTTGTCCCTTTTCAAGATAGTCCATGAACACAATGCCCTTGGCATCCAAGAAAACTGAAACCATGACCTTCCCCGCAGACAAAACAACCTTGGCCTTATTTGGAGGTGGTGACCTTGGGTGTTTCCACTGCATTGATTGTTTTTTTTTTGTCTCTGGTTCAAAGTGGTGAACCCAACACTCATCCTGGGTAAGAAAACGTTCCATGTAATTGGCTGGGTCCACTTCAAATTGCGCCAAGTTTGCCTTTGACATGATGAATCTGGTGCGTTTCTGATCAGGCGTCAGAAGATGTGGCACCCACCGAGCTGACACCTTTGACATTCCAAGTTCTTTATGCAGAATGTGTTCAATTCTCTCACGGGATATTCCCACAGCATCTGCTGATTAATCATCGATTGTCTGTCGTCCATCACCATTTCATGAACAAGGTCAATGTTTTTCTGGGTTGTGGCTGTTGCAGGCTGCCCAGACCTTGGGTCGTCTTCAAGGTTCTCTCTGCCCCTCTTAAATTCAGCTGCCCACTTCTGCACTGTAGATATGGAGGGAGCTTCATCCCCTAATGTAGCAACCATATCCACATGACTGTCCTTGGGCTTTAACTCCTTCTTATGCAGGTAGTTAATCACACCGCGATGCCAGATTTTGTCCATTTTTGCCGTTTCCCTCTACCACAAACTTTCAAACTTGGCAATGAACCACAAACTACCTCACAACCTGGAAGAAAATAACACAGTTAGACATCAGAAGAGTTGAACTTAATGGATGCCAAGTTTTATTGAAATGGCATTTCTCCTTCTTGGTGAGCCTTAGAACTTTTCAACCTACCCTCGTACTCATAGCGGTCCATTCTTTTCAGGTAAAGCTATATTTTCAACTGTTGCTCCTGAAATTATAGTACTGGTTGTCCCCCACTGGCCAATGGCCCGAAGGGGTATTATATTATATCATAGCAATTTTCATCCATTTGTCTTTCTGTCTGTCCATCCTTCTGTCCCACAAAGGGTATAAGTGTGCTGAAATCAACTCCTCTCACATTTTAGGGGGAATTTCTTGAGACTTGGTACAAGTCCCTGTTATGGGTTTTAATACACATATTATCATATAATTCAAGTTGGGCTCATTTTGTGCTGAAATTAACTCCTCTCACATTTATGGGGGAATTTTGTGAAACTTGGTGCAAGTCCCTGATATAGGTTGGTAATACACATATTGTCATATCATTCAAGTTGGACCCATTTGAACAGAGATATTGCTTCTGATTAACAAAGCTAGACTCTGTCAGTTTCATGAGTGGGTGTCTGCATTCTGAAATCAACTCCGCTCACATTTTTAGGAGGGATTTTTTGAAACTTGGTACAAGTCCTTGTTGTAGGTTGGTAATATGCATATTATCATATTGTTCAAGTTGGGTCCATTTTATCAGAATGATGGTCCTTGGTTAACAAACCTAAACACTGCCATTTTCATGAATTGGTGTCTGCATTCTGAAATCAGCTATCACATACTATGGAACATTTTCAGAATGTAGCAAGCACTTGTATCAAAGCAGCATTTGCCAGTGGGGGATACTGTGCTCTCAGAGCACTCTTGTTGTATTGAACCTTTGATTATCATTGTGGACCAGACACAACAGCAAATTTCTTGTGTGTGAAAACTTACAGTAGTGTTCAGAATAATAGTAGTGATATGTGACTAAAAAGATTAATCCAGGTTTTGAGTATATTTCTTATTGTTACATGGGAAACAAGGTACCAGTAGATTCTCACAAATCCAACAAACCAAGCATTCATGATATGCACACTCTTAAGGCTATGAAATTGGGCTATTAGTAAAAAAAGTAGAAAAGGGGGTGTTTACAATAATAGTAGCATCTGCTGTTGACGCTACAAACTCAAAAATATTATGTTCAAACTGCTTTTTTAGCAATCCTGTGAATCACTAAACTAGTATTTAGTTGTATAAGCACACTTTTTCATGATTTCTTCACATCTGTGAGGCATTCATTTTGTTGGTTTGGAACCAAGATTTTGCTCATTTACTAGTGTGCTTGGGGTCATTGTCTTGTTGAAATACCCATTTCAAGGGCATGTCCTCTTCAGCATAAGGCAACATGACCTCTTCAAGTATTTTGACATATCCAAACTGATACATGATACCTGGTATGTGATATATAGGCCCAACACCATAGTAGGAGAAACATGCCCATATCATGATGCTTGCACCACCATGCTTCACTGTCTTCACTGTGAACTGTGGCTTGAATTCAGAGTTTGGGGGTCGTCTCACAAACTGTCTGTGGTCCTTGGACCCAAAAAGAAGAATTTTACTCTCATCAGTCCACAAAATATTCCTCCATTTCTCCTTAGACCAGTTGATGTGTTCTTTGGCAAATTGAAACCTCTTCTGCACATGTCTTTTATTTAAGAGAGGGACTTTGCAGGGGATTCTTGCAAATAAATTAGCTTCAAACAGGCGTCTTCTAACTGTCACAGCACTTACAGGTAACTCCAGACTGTCTTTGATCATCCTGGAGCTGATCAATTGGTGAGCCTTTGCCATTCTGGTTATTCTTCTACCCATTTTGATGGATGTTTTCCGTTTTCTTCCACACGTCTCTGTTTTTTTTGTCCATTTTAAAGCATTGGAGATCATTGTAGATGAACAGCCTATAATTTTTTGCACCTGCATATAAGTTTTCCCCTCTCCTATCATCTTTTTAATCAAACTACGCTGTTCTTCTGAACAATGTCTTGAACGTCCCATTTTCCTCAGGCTTTCAAAGAGAAAAGCATGTTCAACAGGTGCTGGCTTCATCCTTAAATACGGGACACCTGATTCACACCTGTTTGTTCCACAAAACTGACGAACTCACTGACTGAATGCCACACTACTATTATTGTGAACACCCCCTTTTCTACTTTTTTTTTACTAATAGCCCAATTTCATAGCCTTAAGAGTGTGCATATCATGAATGCTTGGTCTTGTTGGATTTGTGAGAATCTACTGAATCTACTGGTATGTTGTTTCCAATGTAACAATAAGAAATATACTCAAAACCTGGATTAATCTTTTTAGTCACATAGCACTACTATTATTCTGAACACTACTGTACTTGGCAATAAACTTGATTCTGATTCTTCCTTCTCCATTTGGCTCTCTCAATATATGTGCACATTTGAAGTTACATGAAGCTTGAACTGTACTTATTCATCAATTTCTTTCATTCCCAAGCCACTGCATCAGTATTATAACATATGCTAAACATTCCAGCAGTCACAGGGCGGGAGGCAGGGTACATCCTGGACATCACACCAGTCTATCACAGGGCCACATATAGACAGACAAACTCATTCACACTCACACCTATGGTCAACTTAACAGTTATAATCCATCTAACTCGCATGTCTTTGGAAGTGAGAGAAAGCCGGAGCACCCGGAGGGAACCCATGCAAAAGAGGGGAGAATATGCAAACTCCACATAGAAAGGACGACCGAGCGAGACAACCAGGGGGCAACCAGGAGCCATCCTCACTACATGCTGAAGCTACCTCAGGTGACCTTGTTCTTTTGGTCATTACCCAAAGCTGGTGACCATAGGAGCATAAACAGACTGTTAAACCGAAAATATCACCTTCTGGCTCAGCTCTTTGCTCATCAGTGAGGATCTGGTACAACAAGTGCAGCACTGCTCCATCTTCTGATTTCACTCTGTATCTTATCCCCACTCATGACAAGACCCTGAGAGATTTTAACTCCTTCACTGAAAGCAATAAATCTCCCCTGAAACAATCCACCCTGTGAAGTACATTTCCAATGTTAGATGACACTGAACATATTAAAATGCATGGCACATAGATGAATTCTTAAATTTGATAGCACATTGCCAAATATAACCCCTTTTCTCCACTTGTTCCCTGAGCCAGAAAAACAGAACAGAAAAAGTAATTCATCTGACCTAAAAGCAGGAAACATGAAAACAATATAAAAGGGAAGGAAGTTGATCAACTTCAGAGAAAGGGACAGAGAAGTAAGACAGTGAGAGAAACAGAACCTCGGGAGGCTAAAAACAAAATGATGAAAATAAAACAGAAGAAAGGTAGAGAAAAGGTGCTGAAGAGACACAGCGAGCAACACATTAGTAAGAAAACACAAAGGCATCCTGAAGGATTTGAAGTGGGAAATTAATGTAGTTCTAAACTCCAAAGGGACTGAACATGACAAAATTAAAGGCGGGGGGGTATAAGAAGTGGCGAGCAGAGGAAAGTGGAGGACATAAATCTCTGCACTGTGAGGATTAGGGGACTTAATGTCAAGTGAATTTGCATGTATTTTGCATTTAACAACTTTCAGAGAAGAGGAACCTACTGTATATGTTTATTTATTTATTGTTACTATGTATGACTTAATGTTTTGAATCCTTTATGATGTCACAATGAAGTCTGTTACACCAGTTGATCTTTACTTTACTGAACAGCTTTTGATAAAATCTGTAGCCAGTATGATAGTGGGCGGGGTGCTATATTTGGCTTGACCATGATCTCTGACCAGTTACACACACACACACACACACACACACACACACACACACACACACACACACACACACACACACACACACACACACACACACACACACACACACACACACACACACACACAGGATTGCAAGACAAACATATTTGATGTGAGTGGCTGAATGGCTGAATCTCATCCAGGTAAACAACAATTTATGAGTTTAACTTAAAGGAGGACCATTGTTGCCACAGTAACTTTGAAAATTTACTTTATTAGTTATATTTGACAGTTACTTTATACAGTTATGTCATTATCAGCTGCAGACAACTTGACGGCAGCTGCTGAATGTAACTAATAAAGTAACTCATAATCTAACTTGGCTACTCTTAAAGTGGATATGACACCTAAAAAAATTGGTAAAACTGATATAAATATCAAAATATACATACAGTATAGTAAGTTGAAAGGAATTTTAATTATTATCACTGAGAAATAAAGTTTGTACAGTTTCTCAAAAGTGTTTCTTGGAAAGCGTGCTGGCAGCATGCTGGCAGCATTCCATCAGCGGTCACGTGATGCCGTGACGTCACAACATGTAGAGTCCCGTCTTTGTCTGTTTGATTGACAACAGGAACAGATGGACCTCAGCATGGACAGTGACGAGATCAAGAACTTTTCTGACTCCTCTTCATGTGTGGATTATTTTTGACTCGGATCCTAAGGATGTCGCAGCAGTGATTAGACCCTACAGATTGGAGCTGTATCATTCAAACCAGGAGCATTCTGGCAACGAAAATAATGCTGACGGTGTTTATGGCGGAGCCAAAGCAGAGGCAAGAGACGTGCCAATTCTGATGGATTTTAAAAGGCTGCAGAATATGGAATGGTAAGGGAGGCTTTGATTTTTGTTGCTGCTGTTTATAACACTCTAATTACAGTGGTCCCTCGTTTATCGCGGGAGTTATGTTCTAAAAATAACCTGCGATAAGTGAAATCCGCAAAGTAGTCAGCGCTATTTTTTGCAATTATTATAGATGTTTTAAGGCTGTAAAACCCCTCACTACACACTTTATACACCAGATTTGGCGCAGCTCTGCACAGCAGACAGGAGGGCGGTGTGAGTGGCCCGCTGCTGCGTTTACCGAGCCTGCAGTCTCAGTAAGCGCCTCGGAGGCAGTGAGAGCAATCGCGGTGATGCCGACCGATGCCGCGACCAGCCT
Source organism: Thalassophryne amazonica (assembly GCF_902500255.1). NCBI lineage: Eukaryota > Metazoa > Chordata > Actinopteri > Batrachoidiformes > Batrachoididae > Thalassophryne > Thalassophryne amazonica. The sequence goes on from NC_047107.1 coordinate 99,183,972, forward strand.
GCTTGATAAGGACGCAGAACACAATGTGCTGTTAAAAAAAAGCAAAATTGCACTAAAAAAATCCGCGAAACTGCGAGGCCACAAAAGGTGAACCACATTATAGCGAGGGACCACTGTATAGCATTTTCGATTCTAGCGTCTGTTTACTGCCTTTGTTATTGTTCTGGAGCCGCGACAGTGTAGCTATTACTTGTGGACCACTGTCGGGTTTTTGCCATTTGTGAGTGCCTGGCATTGCATTCATCCGTGTTTAGTTACATTATTTTCATGAAAGAATAGGAAATAAACGGCGAAGGTTTTGAGAAAGATCGCCGAAAACAACAGTGAACATGCCGCCGCTGTGTTTACTATGTATTGCACTCATATTTTTATAAGTTCCTTGACCATTTCAAGATTAAATCAAATCAAATCAAACAGTTGCCCCAAGGCGCTTGATTATTGTGAACATATTATTTTGGGTTGACATTTTATGTGTTCCTCTGAGCGGTGCGAGAACATGGAGACGGTAGAGGAAAGTGTCTGCTGTCGGGAGCAATTGCGTGTGTGCGAGCGGAGGGAGCGGCAGCCGGACATTTCGTGCATTGCACAACACCGCGGCTTTCGATCAATCTGCCTGGACTTGAAAAGGCTAAAACCTTTCGCCCTTGTGTTTGTGCAATATGCTGCGACACACTGGTCAGGCATATCGACAAACAAGTCCCTGAGATCTATGTTTAGTCAAAGTTTCTGCCGCTAAAAAAAGTGTAAACAATGGCCGCCAGGCTCGCAAGCCAATACGGTCTACACGTAGTGATGTATTTCAGGCTTGGTGCTCAGCGGGAAGCTGGTCACGGGGCGTGCACATTTTTCAGTGGCGGGACGTTCAAACCCCTGGCAAAAATTATGGAATCACTGGCCTCGGAGGATGTTCATTCAGTTGTTTAATTTTGTAGAAAAAAAGCAGATCACAGACATGACACAAAACTAAAGTCATTTCAAATGGCAACTTTTTGGCTATAAGAAATCAGGGAAAAAAATTGTGGCAGTCAGTAACGGTTACTTTTTTAGACCAAGGTGTGATCACTCTTTTTTAGATGCAGACTAACGAGCAGATCTGATCTGATGCAGGTGTTAGTTTTGGGGATGAAAATTTACAGGGTGAGTCCATAATTTTTTCCTCAGAATTGAGTGAGTCCATATTTTTTTCCCTCTGCTTGGTCTAAAAAGTAACTGTTACTGACTGCCACAATTTTTTTTCCTGATTTCTTACAGTGTTTCTCAAAGCCAGAAAGTAGCCATTTGAAATGACTTTAGTTTTGTGTCATGTCTGTGATCTGCTTTTTTTCTACAAAATTAAACAACTGAATGAACATTCTCCGAGGCCGGTGATTCCATAATTTTTGCCAGGGGTTGTATAATGGGAGAAACGCGTCCATTTCCCAAAACGCTTAGGTTGACCGAATTATATAACCTTTGTTACATGTAATAAGACTATGCTGTCTTTAAGTGTCATATCCACTTTAAGATTGAGTACTCAGAAAAGTAACAATTAGTTACTTTGCTGATTAGTTACTTTGCTGATTACTCAATCTTATGAGTAACCAAGTTACATTACTAGTTACCTTATTAGTTACATTACTTATTACTTACAAGTTGTCAACAGTTCCTAATGAATTAACTGTATAAAGTAACTAAAAAGTAACTAGTAAAGTAACTTTTCAAAGTAACTGTGGCAACACTAAGGGGGACACCATCGTTTTTCAAGCTGAGCATTATTGTTGTAGCTGATTTTTTGGGGGGTTCACTTTTTAAACTCGGGGCAAACATGAGTTTATTTTATTGATTTAGAAGTTTACTGTAGTAGTTTACTGTATTGATTTAGAATGCAAACAGTGCTAAACAGCTACACAATGTAACTCCACGGGGGTCAGCTAAAATCACTCGGAGGGCTCTATACTAGCGACCTTTGGTGCAAGGTGTAATGCGCACAGAGCAGAACTGTATTTGGGGTATTTTTTCTTACACTTTCCTATTTTCTTACACAGTAAAATCACCATTGTAAAACTAACAGTGAAAGTGTTAAATTAACACTGTCAGTGTACATACACTATGGTCCTACTCTGGCCAGAGTGGGACCATATGTTCACTGTCACTGTTTATTTAACACTGGTGATTTTACTGTGTACCTGAAGCATAGCTGGATTGCAGAGAAAGACACAGTCTGCAGAGGGGATGTATTTAGTCTCTTAATTTATCAGAGGAAGAGGTAGCTGATCTGTTGAACGTGTCAAAGCACACAGCAGGTCATTTAGAGCAGCAGCAGTCATCCATCACATCACCACTCTCTGAAGTGATGCTGCTGAGTGACTTGTTCCCGCGACACCTCTTACTTCATCTCCATCCATCTGATCAACTCAGACAGGCCTGTTTTCTTCTTGAACCAGCCCAAACCAGTTCTGTCTTGGCAGTCCTCTTTTGTCAACCAAAAGAAGAAAAAAAATTGTGCAAATGTGGTCAAAATAATTGCATTTTCCATTAGTTTTTACTCTGACTTTGTTGCTCATTTTTTATTTGAAATCAGTTTTGTTTTAATGTGTTTAGTACGGCGGCAAAAATGTACCTGAATTTTTAATCAATTTTAGTGTTATTTAACTAATTATTTTTTATTAAACTTATTTATTTATTTTTTTCTACAAGCTGCCCCAGTTGCTCAGGGACACCACAGAAGATCCAGAATAAATCTGCATTGGGATTTGGAATAATCTTTAGGTCGGATTCCGTCCCTGATCGAACTCTGGTTCAAAATGGAGAAACGTGCAGCTCCTGCTTTTCTCAATCAGACAAACCCTGCTCTTGACGTTTTGTGGTCCATCTTTTTCTCCACTTCCTCGCGATAGCAATGTACCAGCACTGTACCTGACCACACCTCATTTTCAGACCAACACATTTTTGGGGGTGCAGACGAGTGCACATACATTTGTACTGAAACTGAAAATAGAAACTGCACTGGTTAGGAACTACTAGTGACACATGCACTGTGTTGTGTGCTGCTTTGAATGAAAACTAGGACAAATAGTAAATAAACTACACACATATTGTGGACAGTCATGTATCTGGTCCATAGGGCGAAATTGATATTCTCATTTCACATCAGCACGATATGGATTAAATCAAAATTCTTAACTTGCAACAGATCATGTTGCATGTCTGTCTGCAACATTTTTATTTCCTCTGGTAGCTGTAGGAGGCTACTGAAGGAATACTGTAGGTGGTTGTAACCCTTTTGTTATAGTAGATAATAAAAAGTGGGACTGTGGCATGGTCTCTTATACCATAGTATAAAATGCATTCTAAATCCCTGTCATCTGCTGACACAATATTAAGTACTGTGGTTGGATGTGATTTTCCACAACATGACATTACTTCATTGCCATGATAAATCAGGTAACAGATAAATCACACTTTATATATACTTAAACTTTTGAATTTTAAAATTCACTTTGAATATTGAATTTAAGTTTAATTAATTACTTTTTATGTACATGTATTACATAATCATTTCAGCTTCCAACATTTTAATATGCAACGGTGGCTGTTGGCTGTATCTGGTTTATTAATAAGTCAGCTTACAGTTCTATACAGTCTAATTGTGTTCTGTTCCATCTTCTCTTCACTCTGATTGCTTTATGATTGGCAGAATGAAAATATGCAGGAGCTCACATTTGTGTGCTTCAGTGCACATAATAACAGGCCATTGCTAATGAGATGTGTCCAACCAGGCGCTAAACTCATTCAGCTGGGATCACAATGTTGTATCTCCAGTGTGGCAAAGCTGCACACTAACAAATCAGATAAATTTATTGTTCTGTCATAGTGGAAGGGAACTATGATTTTTATCATTTTTATAAAAAATTAAGATGAGTGATATTACTATCCTGATCTCATTCACACACTCATCTTCAATGCTTACTCCAAATACCACGGGGGGGTGGGTGGGGTGCTGGAGCCTATCCCAGCAGTCATTGGTCGTGAGGCAGGGTACACCCTGGACAGTACGGCAGTCTATCGCAGGGCCACATATAGACAAACACATTCACACACGCATGTACAGTTACGGACAATTTAATGTTTCTGATCTACCTAAAGCCTGGTTCACATGACAGGATTTTAAAATTATCTTTAGGTTTCCAAAACCTGAGAGACCACACACATGAAGATAAAAAATCATGGATCTAACAAGTTTGGTCGTACAGCGTGTGGTGTTCAGCCACACTGTAAGAACAACAACACCACACACGAACAGATTTCACACACCAACATTCCCAGCTCAGACAGGAAATCTTGCAAAATCTCTCGAGATTAAACGTGACTTCAGAGTAAACAAACAGAGATACTTTGTGGACTATTTAAAACACAGGGAAAAAATGATACAAAAAGAAAAAGAAAAGGTGCTCTTTAAAGGAGTGGAGACAGCATAACCACCGGACATTCTGGTAAGTCAGAACAGCTGTTTTGATTTTATTTTTCACACCGTGCATCTGTCACCTTGCTTTCTGATTGGCTGCACATCACATTCAGCAGGCTGTGTGCATGTTTGTGGTTGGAGGACACAACACACGCTGCGATATTGGGCCAAAAAAATCCAACATGTTGAATATCCCTGAATTGTGATTGGAGCGCTCCTGGCATCCTTCCGAGCAGATCTGAGCGCTCTGAACACACCACACATGGCAGGAATATCTGATAAGATTATCTTTAGCGCCATCACGATTGTCTGGGAGTCCTTAAGATTGTCGGAAGGGGAAGATCGGGTCTGATATCGGCCTAATTATCCTGCCGTGTGAACCCGGCCTAACCTGCATGTCTTTGGATGTGGAAGGAAGGAAGTGAACCCACACAAACACAGGGAGAACATGCAAACTCCACACAGAAAGGCTGCAGGTGGGAATCAATCCCATGGCCTTCTTGCTGTAAGGCAGCAGTGCTAACCACTAAGCCACCATGCTACCCTATCCTAATCTCATATTTTCTCATTTCTTTCACCAATTTCTCTCTTTTATATTGTCATTTTTATGATGCTGTTGTTGTTGTGCAATGGACAATTTATGAATGAAATGCCTAAAATGTGACATGGTAATAAAGTGATGGACTGCCTTGAAATGGTGCAGTAAGGTTTAAAAGGCCAGGGGGGTGTCATAAGGTCTTAGACCCTGAGAATTTAACAGTATCATGTTTCAGAAAACTCTGAAACATATCTTCCACCCAGCACAGTGCTAGTACCATTACTAGTGTGCACACCATGCTACTAAAAACCTAGTCCAATGTCTAACAGTGTGTATGTATATCGTTAATGAGTATAAAACCCAAACACACCTTACATAGTGGCTACCAATCCGAGTCCCCAGGGACCCTGAATCTGCTAATTTTCATTTTAATCACATTCCTGAAAAGCTCTTTTAAGAACTTTTAGCTGTATTTGATGAGATTGTAGTTTAAAATAATGTAGTAATCATCAATATTTCTTTGAATCTTTGTGTTTATTGTGGCATTTTACAGAATGTGAAATGAGTTCATGCTGCAGCAACAGGTTTATTATATGAAGTCACATTTTTGCACTGATCATATGAATGGTCCAACTATGAGCATGTATCAATATTTATTGTTTTCCAAAGTTGTCAGTGTGCACTGCCGCAGGGTGGCATGAGATAAATGACTACTGCAGTTGTGGCGAGTTGTAATGTAAGAGCCAAGCAATGTTTTATGGTCCTCCTGGGCAGTGTTGTATGAGGACATTACATTCCATCACTGTGGAGAGCCACCACCCTATTAACCCACACGTGACACAGCACAAAAAAGACATAAGCATTAAATGTCACATTGTGTGCACAAGGCTCAAATAATACACACAAATGGAAAACAAACAAACAAATACACACACACACACACACACACACACACACACACACACACACACACACACACACACACACACACACACACACACTTTAGTAGACAAAAAAACAGTATAAAAAAACACACACACAAAATGTGCAAATTGCATATTCATGTACTCCATATTCATGTATTATTCAAGACATTATACAGTCTCAAAAATCAAACTGTCAGTTTCCACAGTACATACAATTAACATACACATACACCCCCCATGCACACACACACACACACACCCACACACACACACACACACACACAGAAAATTATGTGATAAAGATCTGTTTCAGGGAAAATTTCATCAAAGTACCATTCTAATTTTTAGGCAAAATGAAAAACTAAAAATGTATTTTTCATGTTGTAAACTCTGTTTTAAAAAAGATAGGGGTGCCAAACTCTATGAGGATTATACAATATATATATATATACACCAAAAGAAAAATCTAAATGCAACACTTTTGTTTTTGCTCACAATTTTTATGAACTGAACTTAAAGATCTAAAACATTTTCTATATACACAATAGACCTATTTCTCTCAAATATTGTTCATGTTCACAAATCTGTCTAAATCTGTGTTAGTGAGCACTTCTCCTTTGCCGAGATAATCCATCCCACTTTACAGGTGTGGCATATCAAGTTGCTGATTAGACACCATGATCACTGCACAGGTGTGCCTTAGGCTGGCCACAATAAAGGGCCACTCTAAAATGTGCACTCTGAAAAGTTTTGCTTCATTGTGGCCCCCCCAATAAAGCAAAACTTTGGGGTGTGTGTCTGCAGGAGTAAAAAAAACAGCCAGTATCTGGTGTGACCTCCATTTGTCTCTCGCAGTGCAACACATCTCCTTCATATGGAGTTGATCAGGTTGTCGATTGTGGCCTGTGGAATGTTGGTCCACTCCTCTTCAATGGCTGTGCGAAGTCGCTGGATATTGGCAGGAACTGGAATATGCTGTCGTATGCTCCAATCCAGAGCATCCCAAACATGCTCAGTGGGTGACATGTCCAGTGAGTATGTTGGCCATGCAAGAACTGGGGTGTTTTCAGCTTCCAGGAGTTGTGTACAAATCCTTGCATCGTGCGGCCGTGCATTATCATGCTGCAACATGAAGTGATGGTCATGAATCAATGGCACAACAATGGGCCTCAGGGCCTCTTGTCACTGTCTCAATAAAATTCCATGCATACCATAACCCCACCGCCACCATGGGCCACTCGATCTACAACACTGACATCAGCAAACCGGTCACTCACACGACACCACACACTGCCTGTCATCTGTCCTGACCAACCAACGAGCTAGCTGATCGAAGCATTGCTTCAACGGTTCACGGCTTCAAAGTGGAGTCGCACTGCAGAAACGGTTGATTACAGAACCGCTGCAGACCAAACCCTGAATATCTGACTTTATTTGTATGTCTGTATGACTCTAAAACTTGGAAAAATCCGTATAATAGGTTGACATCAAAACCACCAAAAAGCTGTGTTCACCGCAGGGACATGTTCGGCACTATTCGGGATTATTCAAGATTTTTTTTTTTTTTTTTTTTTTTACCAATGACGAACGATGCGTAAAAAATTTGACCGATGCAACTGCATCGGTCCAAACCAGTCTGGATCCGGGCCTGGGTTCTGTATTGCGCCCCCTTTTATGTATTATTTATATCAACCCAGTGATATTCACTAATTATACAGCTGGTTTTTATTTTATTTTCCTCCACATCAGCGGCGTGATGTGGTGCAGCTCATCCCATGGAACACACTGTGAGCTGCTGTTCCTGCTCGAAAGATACCATCATGTGCACAAATTGTCACGCCAGCATTGTGCACGCCTGCCCGTCGGCAGGCGTGCACAATGCTTTTGTGGTGCGCTCATACAAGCTCTACCGCGGTGAGTCACCCTGGAGTTGTACACAAATTGACCAAATTCACACTATGTGTGAAGGGGCCCTCAAGGATGATCAGTGGAAACAGGATGCATTTGAATGCAGTTTTGAACTTCATGGCAAAGGGTGTGAAAACGTTTGTACATGTGATTTCTTAGGTTTTGTATTTTAATAAATTTGCAAAAATCTCAAAAAATAACTTTTATCACATTGCCGTTATATTGTACTGTGTGTAGAATTTTGAGAAAAAAGTCATCGATTTTGGAATAAGGTTGTTCCCTGGGGGCTCCTCTGGTTGCTGATGATGGTGTTCAGAAGGTGTCGTGGCAACAGATTGATAGATCCTGCTAATATACTAATATTTTTTAACCACTATTGACGTATGGGCTGTTATCCAGGACTGGTACAGCAGCTGTCATACAATGACTCATTGAAGACTTTGTGTACAGAAAATGCAGATGTCCCTGCGTCATGGGTGTTTTGGTGACTTCCCTCATTAGTGTCCTATCAGTATGCTCACTTAATTTTTGAAAACTTCATCCTTGACACCGATTTTCCATACAGTACCATGCTGTTTGTATTTCTTAAATATTGATGTCAATGAAGTCCAAGATATACTCAGTGACTTGGAAATTTTTCATGTATCGTCCCAACTTTTCTCAAGAAAACTGGCTGTAAAAGTGATGATTTAATCCTTATATTTAGAATAAATTGCCCTCATACCAAGGAACCCCCAGGGAAAACGAAAAAGAGGACGGCCAAGAAACACCTGGCGACGGGACCGTGAGGCAGACAGAAAGAAGATGGGATACACCTGGAAACAACTGGAGAGGGCAGCCCAGGTCCGAGGAATCTGGCAGACTGTTGTTCTGAGAGGAGCTACGGGCAAAATGAATGATGAATCCTATTGCTTAATTGCTGACTTTTAGGCAATATGTGTGTATATCTGTGTTCACATTACTTTATATTCTAACTACTACTTTAGGAAGTTACTACTTTAGGAAGTTAAACAAACAGGGTGTTCTTTCCCTGGAAGACACATCTGTCTTCATTCCTAGTTTCAATAACAAGGCCTTCTCACAGAGCATTTGGGCTTGAGGGCATTGTTCAGTGTCTAGTCATTGTGGTCACAAGCCAACCACTCCAACCTCCGGCCACCGCCTCCACAAGTAAATAAATGGTAAATGGACTGCATTTATATAGCGCTTTTCGATCAGCATCAGATGCTCAAAGCGCTTTACACATCAAATGCCTCACATTCACCCTGATGTCAGGCTGCTGCCATGCAAGGCACCCACTACACACCGGGAGCAAATAGGGGATTAAGGACCTTGCCTAAGGGCCCTTAGTGATTTTCCTGTCAGCCTGGGATTTGAACGGAGGATCCTCTGGTCTGAAGCCCAATGCTTAACAACTCGACCACCACCTCTCCTATGTATTAATGGTAGTTTTAGATGATGCCCTACATCAGGGATGCCAAAGTTCAGTCCTGGAGATCTATCTTCCTGACAGTCTAAGTTGTCTCCCTGTTCCAACACACCTGAATCCAATGAAAGACTCGTTAGCAGGCTTTTAATAAGCCTTTCATTGGATTCAGGTGTGTTGGAAGAGGGAGACAACTAAGAGTGTCAGGAAGGTAGATCTCGAGGACCAAACTTGGGCACCCCTGCCTTACATTTTTCATATCCATCAGTGTGACAGTAGCAGCTGATTTGCAATTCATAATTTCTGGCGTTGTGCTATAGGCTGACAAGATGGCCGCCCTAACAATTTGTCTCATGAGTATGAGAGTTTTCCACCACTGATGGTGTGTCTATAGGCAATATGGCAAATGCCACAATGTGATTTCTTGAGAAAACAATCCTAACCACTATACAGCTAGCTTTTGTTGATATTGTGTACAGTGCCTTCCAGAAAGTATTATTCCATAATGGATACTTTTTCCCTTCAAATTCTACACACAGTACTCCACAATGAAAATGAGAATTTTCTTTTTTTCCTAATTTATTAAAAAAAATGTACATAAATATTCACAGCTTTTGCCATGAAGATAAAAATTGAGGTCAGTTGCATCCGGTTTCCACTGATCATCCTTGAGATGTTTCTACATCTTAATTGGAGTCCACCTGGGGTAAATTCAGTTGACTCAGCATGATTTGGAAAGACACACACCTGTCTACACATGAGGTCCCACAGTCAACAGTTCATGCCAGATCACAAACCAAGCATGAAGTCAAAGGAATTGTCTGAAGACATCTGATACAGGATTCTCTCAAGGCACAAATCTGGGGAAGGGTGCAGGAACATTTCTGCTGCTTCGAAGGTTCCAATGAGCACAGTGGCCTCCATCATCTGTAAATGGAAGACGTTCTGATCCACCGGGACTCTTCCTAGAGCTGGCCACTCGTCTAAACTGAGCGATTGAGGGAGGAGGGTCTTAGTCAGGGAGGTGACCAAGAACCCGATGGTCACTCTGCCAGAGCTCCAGCATTCCTCTGTGGAGAGAGGAGAACCTTCCAGAAGGACAACCATCTCTGCAGCAATCCACCAATCAGGACTGTATGGTAGAGTGGCCAGACGGAAGCCAGTCCTTAGTAAAAGGCACATAGCAGCCCACCTGGAGTTTGCCAAAAGGCACCTGAAGGACTCTCAGACCATGAGAAACAAAATTCTCTGGTCTCATGAGACATAGATTGAACTCTTTGATGTGAATGCCAGGCATCATGTTTGGAGGAAATTATAGGCATCATCCCTTCAGTGAAGCATGGTGGTGGCAGCATCATGCTGTGGGGATGTTTTTCAGCACCAGGGAAGATGAATACAGCAATGTACAGAGACATCGTGGATGAAAACCTGCTCCAGAATGCTCTTGACCTCAAACTGGGGTGACGTTTCATCTTTCAGCAAGATAATGACCCTAAGCACACAGCCAAGATATCAAAAGAGTGGCTTCAGGACAACTCTGTGAAAGTCCTTGAGTGGCCCAGCCAGAGCCCAGACTTGAATGTGATTAAACATCTCTGTAGCTCTCTGAACATGGCTGTGCACCGACGCACCCCATCCAAGCTGATGGAGCTTGAAAGGTGCTGCAAACTGCTGCCAAAGGTGCATCAACAAAGTGTTAAGCAATGGGTGTGAATACGTATGTACACATGATTTCATAGCTTTTTGTTTTTAATAAATTTGCAAAAATGTCATAATTTTTTTCACGTTGCCATTATGGGGTGCTGTGAGTAGAATTTTGAGGAGAAATAAATTGATTTACTCCATTTTGGAATAAGGCTGCAACACAACAAAATGTGGAAAAAGTATAGCATTGTGAATACTTTCCAGATGCACTGTAACCTCTTTCCCTTTTCTTCTTGCACCATGTAAAAAAAAAACAAAAAAACAAATCTTATCAGTCATTTCCTTAATGAGATGCAGCCTTTTCCCCTCCTCTTTTTTGAGATGCACACTGACATTTTCAGCGACATTCTAAAATGCAAATCACTAAACGGTTGGGATCTCATTTCCCACACTGAAAGCCAGAGGTCAGAGGGAAAACATAATTTTGGCTGTCATCATCACGATGGGGTTAGCTCACCATTTAATCAAGCCACCAGCTACATCAACTTAACGCAATTTTAAAAGTTTCAAATCAATACAAATGTTTTTGTTTTTCTTTGTTAACACATGAAACAAAATATACCCTCCGGTGTACTTTTGTGTAATCCACCTTTTGCCATCTTTATGACAATGTGGTGATGAACTTTTATAAAGTCTGATTGCAGTCCAAACCGTTGGCATCAATCACGATTCAACATTTTCTCATATATTCACAGCAGACACTCCATTTGGAACAGTTAATCTTGTTGAAGGGTCTTTCAATAGAATTTGATTTAATTCTTGTGCAAAGCCAGTCACAGGTAGTAATAAAAGTATAAGAAATACTTTTTAGTTGGAAAGCACAACATAAATCAGTGTGCTGATATTATCAGGTGATTCAAACTATTTGTTGATGAATTAACCATGCCTCTGTTGAAATGATAAAAGATTATACTAAATAATTGCTTTCTCTAACTTTGTAATTAGCTGCAGTGCATCACTGGCTTGCCTTGACTAAATTGGTCGCAGTGCCCATGAGGAAGGATTATACAAATCTCCTCATGTGGTAGATCTTAAATAGAAAATAAATTGATGGTAAAATGGTAATGGCTTCACACTTCAACACTTTGGGGAAGTGGTGGCCTACACATCAGCAGAGCTGATTTGTGACCATACGGTCAGATTCAATTCCTCCAAGACAGGGCAATCACTAAATTGGCATGGAACAAGTCCCCTAATCCCTAAATTGTTTGCCATACACACCATGGGCAGGACGTTGGGGCTCCTGCTAGGCTACAAGATGACTTTACACATTTAATGGCATCAAGGCACTGTCCTAACTTTATGTTCTGCAATCCCAAATCAGAAAATGCAACAGTGTGGACAATGCAACAACAAAACATTACATTTACTTTGACTTCTATTTCAAGGCAGACTGTATAAACCCAAGATATTTCACATTTTTTGGCAATTTCCTGTACCCCAATTTTTGTCACTAGTGCAGTGCCCGTATACCACATAATAATGCAAAATACCACCACTAGGCCAACTGAATTCTAAATAGTGTTGTGAAATGTCATCACCAGAATGCAGCACTTTCAAATGCAACCAGTTGTAATATAAATAATAAAAATCATAACCAGTGAATATACCCATACAGTATTTAGCACAGTGCTTTAATTTTCCCTCAAAATGTTTTATTTTACAAACTATATCTCATCATTTTTAAATGATTTACAATTAAGGAGTAAAAACTGAAGGAAATCAATTCTAAGGCCAGAAAGACTTTTCTGTAGGAAGTATTTTAGCCGTAAAGGTGAAGTGTTGGCTTTTTAAATATTTGAAAGACATGAGACTAATCAAGACAGGATTTAGTACTGCTATAATGGACTGATACAGAAGGTGGCAGCAATGCAGCAATAAGGATGCCAGCTGCCGATAAATGTCATAGAAAAAGAAAAGGGTGTGTTTGTTTTTGACTACAGGGTCACCTTTTGTGCATTTCATGTAAAAATAAAGCAATAAAATATATATTTATGCATATTTTTTAAGTTAGTTGTTTTATATGACAAAATAAACGTAACATGGAAACAAATTTTATACAAATGGATGTTTTGCAGGATAGAGATGCCACAGAGGGTGCCATCTTGGAAGTACTAATGTTACAATGTCAAAATAAAGGTTTTAAAAATTATTCCCAAAAAAATGTACATAATAAAGGATGCGCATCATTGTGCCATGCACAAGCCATATCCGAAAGCTGAGGTTAATCTGACAAACACTCAGAGAGATATGAGCTACATACCCGCACACAGACGTTTCTTGCTTTATAGATAGATGGTCTGCAACACATTCCAAAAGAAGTTGGTATGAGGGCAATTTATTCTAAATATAAGGATTAAGTCATCACTTTTACAGCCAGTTTTCTTGAGAAAAGTTGGGACGATACATGAAAAATTTCCAAGTCACTGAGTACATCTTGGACTTCATTGATGAGGGAAGTCACCAAAACACCCATGACGCAGGGACATCTGCATTTTCTGGACACAAAGTCTTCAGTGAGTCATTGTATGACAGCTGCTGTACCAGTCCTGGATAACAGCCCATACATCAACAGCTGTTAAAAAATATTAGTATATTAGCAGGATTTATCAATCTGTTGCCACAACACCTTCTGAACACCATCAACAGCAACCAGAGGAGCCTCTTCAGCCACAGATTGCTCTTTCCCAAGTGCAGGGCCAACAGACTGAGAAACTCCTTTGTCCCTCCTGCCATCAGACTATACAACTCCTCACTCAGGGGGATGAGGAGTAACAGGAAGACAGAGGACGGGAATGAGAGGAACAGTAGTAGCCAGTAAACCGTTATTGATCAGTATGTCTGGTATTTATATTGTGTATTTCTATTTATATTTGCAAGCTTTTTTTTTTACTTTCACTTTTGATACTCTGTGTGCTTCTTACCGTGTGTGCTGCTATATAATGCTGCTGGAACCTCAGTTTCCCTGAGGGAGTCTTCCCAAGGGATCAGTAAAGTTCTACAGTACATTTCTTGCAATACAGTTCTTGTGAGAGCCTTACAACAATGACAGTTATCCCAAGACAGCTAAAACCCAGTACGATCATTAGATCCGTCAGGTGAGGGCATCACGAGTGATGGTTTGGGAGCCTCACCAGTGACACTATGGCGTGCATAATTGTGCTGCAGAAATGCATAAAATGAGACTCTAATGTATCATGAAGTCACCAATTCACCTACCGTGACCTGCATGTCTTTTTGAAGCGTAAGGAAGCTGGAGGACCTGGAGGGAACCCACACATCCAGAGTAAAACCTGCACAAAATCAGCATATGGATCCACGCAGGAGCTGCTGTGGTGACTCAGAGAAAAAACTTGCAGCAACTAAAAGGTCTCAGTCACCAGTTCTTGTCTTTTTTCTGAAATTGTTATTAAAACTGAAACTTTAAATTGCTTCCACTTCAGAAACCGGTAACTCCTGCGTTGGTCAATAAAAATGAAATGTCAACTCTCCATCCCTGCCATTGTAATAGCTCTCTCGGGAGATGGAAGGGTTAATTTGGAATGCATCAATGCCACATGCAGAAGTTCTTTTCCTCAGCTGGAAAACAAACTTGTGCATCTCATGCAGGTTGCTAGAATATTCCTGTTCTCACTTTACAAAAAAAGTTTTCCCTGCTGTGAAAAGATGGGCGGTAACAGGTGTTAAAAAGAAATATGATTTTTATATTCTGCATATTGACAGTGCTACTGTCACATACACGAGAATATCCTTTTTTTTTCTTCAGTCACACGTTCCAGAAAGAAATTTACATATCAAGTTAGGCAAGGCATGAGCAGAATGTTTAAATGAGTGTATTCTGGGAACACGGTATGCATGTGGTATTTTGCTGCACTGGGCGCTACTAAGAAAGCTACTCAGCATCTACTGCTGGCTGCACACTGTATACCTTTTCTGCTGCTCTATGCAGCATCTTATACCACTTCCTCAACATAAGAGCCATTCTCTTAACCAGAGTACACATGAAGAAAAAAAAAAAATATCCACCGACACAGGCGTCACTCAGCGGTGCATAAGGAACAGTTGCATTTATATTTGACTACAAAAACCAGAACGTTGACACCATAGTGGGAACATTCTCCTCAAATCTCTTTCTTCCACACTCCAAATGTCACAGTCACACTGCATTTTCAGACCTGTTTTTGCACAGAGCCTTGTTACTGTCTTCATTCTGCAACAAGTATTCATTAATGATCTTTTCTTGTTTTGCTTTCTTGCCACAGCATGGCATCACTTTTCTTCTCATATGTCAAACACAAATGTTTATTGTCAAACCTGTGATGAAGATAATTCTTGCCAGTTCTTCTCACTGAGATGATGGATGCTGAAAGGGGTTAGAGGACTCTGATTTTTGTGCTACTGTGCATCCACAAAGTATTCACAGCACTACACTTTTTCCACGATTTTATGTTACAGCCTTATTCCAAAATTTACTTTTTTCCTCAAAATTCTTCACACAATACCCCATAATTTTTGCTAATTTATTAAAAAAAAAAAAAAAAGAAATCACATACAGATAAGCATTCACAGCCTTTGCCATGAAGCTCAAAATTCAGTTCAGGTACATCCTGTTTCCACGGATCATCCTTTAGATGCTTCTACAGCTTAGTTGGAGTCCACCTGGGGTAGACCTCTGAGACAGGATTGTCTCAATGCACAAATCTGGGGAAGGGTACAGAAATATTTCTGGTGCTTTAAAGGTCCCAATGAGCACAGTGGCCTCCATCATCCTTAAATGGAAGAGGTTCGGATCCACCAGGACTCTTCCTTGAGCTGCTGTCTAAACTGAGCATTAAGAGGAGAAGGGTCTTAGTCAGGGAGGTGACTAAGAACCCAATGGTGACTCTGTCAGAGCTCCAGCATGCATCTATGGAGAGAGGAGAACTGGTTTATCTTTCAGCAGGGCAGTGACCCTAAGGACATAGCCAAGATATCAAAGGAGTGGCTTCAGGATAAATCTGTGAATGTCCTTGAGTGGTCCAGCCAGAGTCCAGACCTGAATCCGACTGAACATCTCTGCAGAGATCTGAAAATGACTGTGCACCGACGCTCCCCATCCAACCTGATGGAGCTTGCGAGGTGCTGCAAAGAGGAATGGACAAATGGACCTCCCAAAGATAGGTGCACCAAGCTTATGGCATCATATTCAAGAAGGCTTGAGGCTGTAATTGCTGCCAAAGGGGGATCAACAAAGTATTGAGCAGAGGGTGTGAATACTTATGCATGTGTGATTCCTTAGATTTTTCTTTTTAGAAAATTTGAAAAAAAAAAAATCATATTGTCATTATGGGGTATGGGGTGAGTAGAATTGAGGGGGAAAAATGAATTTAGTCCATTTTGGAATAAGGCTGTATCATTACAAAATGGGGAAAAAGTGAAGTGCTGTGAAGACTTGCTACACATGCACTGTAAAATAATGTGAGAAGCATAAGTAATGATGTGTTAAACTATAGCATAACAAATGCTTCCCAATTTTGCTGATTTCTGTAGATGTGTGAGTGTATGTGTGGAGCTGTTTGTATGCTGAGTGGTACTAAAATGGTCCACTGCAGTTTCCAACTATCAGTGCTTGCTATGGTGTGCACCTCTGCCAAGGGCAATCAATCCACCAGATCACCATATCTGTCCAAATCCAGGCCAATGTTCATTTGTGGACAATCAGAAGTGTGACACACAAATCCTTCAGCTGTCATACTGAAAATAGATGGTCCGTCTGTCCTTCTAGTATATGTAATGCTGAGGGTTGCACCTTTCCCATCTTCTCTTTGGTTGGTGGATCCCAGTCTTTTTCTACAGGGCCTCCCTTTGTAGATAAGAACATTTTTGAGTAGTTTTGTCTTGTTTCTTCCTGTTTGTTTGCTTTAAAAACATTTTCTGATTTTGGTCTCCAAATGTGCATTAAGCCGTTCCTTTGATGTGTTGAAAAAACTTTTTTTGACTGATCAATCAGTCACCAGTCTGCTCCTCTCTGTGCTTCTCACACTCACTGAAGCTTCAATCCCCGACTCTCACACATGGACACGCATGCCATGTTTGAGGTTGTTTTGATCACTGCTTCTTCGCTTCGATTCTCCGCATGGAATGAAACTCGCTCTTGCTGTGCCTCCATGAGTAGAATGCAGTGCAAATATTCGCCAATGTGCACCTGCATATCACCGTTGGACAGATTTGTTGTGATCGCATTCAGCTGCATACATGTAATCTAAGCACACACCCAACAAAGTGCAACAAGGTGGTGCATGTGGAGAAATGGCATGCTTTCAGTGCACAGATGTCTGCTTTTCAAACAATGAAGAAACTCATTAATCTGGAATCCACTGGTGCTTTGCATTTCATTTTGTTGATCACAAGACAGTTTGAAGATTTTTTTTTTCTGCCCCCACCCAGAAAGAACCATGATTGCACACAGAGCCCTTTAAAGACAGTCCCTCCACACAGTGGCATATAAAATGACTTAACGCACAGGATGCACCAAATGCCCATCTACAGATTCTTTTGGTGAACTACTTGTATGAGAACATTTGATGTTCATGGTTAGTTGTTGAGAGATTCGTAGCTGATCAAAAGCCATATGCATAAGCTGGAGGAACTTTATTCCAAACCTTTAGATTAGCAAAAACCTTTTTGGTTGATTATTGGAAGAAACCTCAATCAGAGCAGACTGTGTGGGGTGACCATCTGCTTTAGCCATTCCAGCTAAAAACAACAACAAAAAGTACATCATCAAGGAATTGTCAGATATGCAATGACAGAAATGTCGCAGCTCAGCAACCATATATATACAGAGTCCAGTTGAGGGACTGCATCCTTTTAAGGCAGTATACTGTGTACACCTGGCTTTTAGAGGGAGATAAATCTGGAACAAACCCTTCTGAAATGAGACTATCGAGCCGACAGAGCATTCTGTGATTGGGTCATTAGCTTTTCTCACATGAGATTTTAAACACAGATACAGATGCTGGCTGATGTTAAATGTATTCCTGGGGCCAGAGCTCCCGACATTGCATCCCATCTTAGGGTACTGACGCTGCAGAAGGGAAGACAGACTAAGGAACATGACATGAGATATAGTCACATAGTTATTTACATTGGCACCAATGATGTCAGGATGAAGCACTCAGAGGTCACAAAAATGGACATAGAGAGGACTTGTGACCTTGCCAGAAAGATGTGTCAGCATTGATTAATAGTCTCTGGTCCCCTCCCATCCCTGGGTACTGATGAGGCATTTAGCAGGCTGACATTGTTAAATAGGTGGTTGGCACAATTTTGTAGACAGCAAGGCTTTAGCTTTATTGATAAATGGCCTTCATTCTCGGGCCGCTGTGGCTTGCTGATGCCGGACGGCCTCCACCCTACTGGGGATCGCACCGCCATCCAAAGGCGTAATTCAGAACTAGAAATTGGGGGGAACAAAGTGCGAGGCCGACAGGGCCGAAGCCCGTAGGCCAGGGGTCTGGGGGCCGCTTTAGGCCCCCAGAAGCCAACGGTTTCTAGATAAGCTCAGATGCATTCTGAGCATCCAGAAGAGTAATTTTAATGTTTTGAGAAGACCATAAATTGGACACCATTTGACTTATACAATTTGAAACTGTGGATATAAGTACTTTATTCTGAGAATAGCCAGCATTGATTTTATTAACATCCTGGTGTAAATAAGGTATCACCACATGTATAGAACTCAAAAAGAATGATAGGTTGAGTTCTCATTAAAAAAACAACTGCAATGTGGTAAAATGTATTCATAAATATGAAAGAACAGGCTCTTAATAATTATTAACTATCACATACTGTATTTTTTTCTCAAGATTTGCTTTTGCATAAGTTTGAAAAACAACAGATCATGTTTAGGATAAATTACTTATCATGAATTTAATTTTCGAAGTGGCACTAATGACAAGACTCATACTGAACAGTGTTGTATAAAGTACCAGAAAATCACACTTAAGTAAAAGTACAGATACCCATTAAAAAAAATCACTTTGGTAGAAGTCCAGGTCACTGATTGAAATGCTACTCAAGTAAAAGTCTTAAAGTATCTAGTATTTATTGTACTTAAGTATGACAAGTAATGTACAACTAAATGTACTCAAGTACTGAAAGTAAAAGTACAAATAAATGTTAATAATCAAAAACGGACTGATTTTTTTTATATTACAAAGTTTATCTAGGTTTGTAAATGACTGGTAGTATTAGTCAAAATACTGAAAATTGTGCACATCACACAAAAACACTTTAGACTGTAGGCTACTCACTCGGTGTTCACAGAAAACAGTTATTTATTTCTATATGTCTTTATTTATTTTCATTGTTACGTGGTTTTATCTTTTCTGTTGTGTTTTGTTTCATTAGGTTCTTTTTGTCTCTTTAACTCAGCCACATGGGGTGTGCAGCCAGTACATTCTGAGTGCCGGTCCCAAGCCCTATAAATGAGGAGGGTTGTGTCAGGAAGGGCATCCGGCGTAAAACAAGCCAACCGAACTATGCAGACTCAGAATCGAATTCCCATACCGGATCGGTCGCGGCCCGGGTTAACAACGTCCGCCACCGGTGCTATTGCCCAACAGGGTGCCGGTGGAAATTGGGCTACTGCTGGGCGAAGATGACGAAGAAGAGGAGGAAAACGTTGCCACAAACAGCGGAAGAAGAAGAAAACTAGAAGGGTGGAAATGAGAGTGGGGACTTTGAATGTTGGTAGTATGACTGGTAAAGGGAGAGAGCTGGCTGATATGATGGAGAGGAGAAAGGTAGACATATTGTGTGTGCAAGAGACCAAGTGGAAGGGAAGTAAGAGCAGGAGCATCGGTGGTGGGTACAAGTTGTTGTACCATGGTGAGGACAGGAAGAGAAATGGTGTTGGGGTCATTTTAAAGGAAGAGTATGTTAAAAGTGTGTTGGAGGTTAAGCGAGTGTCTGACAGGGTGATGAGTGTGAAGTTGGAAATTGAAGGGGTGATGATGAATATCATCAGTGCATATGCCCCATAGGTTGGTTGTGAGATGAAGGAGAAAGAAGATTTCTGGAGTGTGTTAGATGAGGTGATGGAGAGTGTGCCCAAGCATGAAAGAGTGGTGATAGGAGCAGACTTCAATGGGCATGTTGGTGAAGGGAACAGAGGTGATGAGGAAGTAATGGGTAGATATGGTATCAAGGATAGGAATGGGGAAGGACAGATGGTAGTTGATTTTGCAAAAAGGATGGAAATGGCTGTGGTGAATACCTACTTTAACAAAAGGGAGGAGCACAGGGTAACATATAAGAGTGGAGGAAGGTGCACACAGGTGGACTACATTCTTTATAGGAGATGCAAGCTAAAAGAAATCACAGACTGTAAGGTGGTAGCAGGAGAGAGTGTCACTAGACAGCACAGGATGGTTGTTTGTAGGATGACTTTAGAGGTAAAGAAGAAGACGAGAGTGAGAGCTCAACAAAGGATCAGATGGTGGAAGCTGAAGGAGGAAGACTGTTGTGTGAAATTTAGCGAGCAGGTGAGAGAAGCACTGGTTGGAGGGGAAGCAATTTTTGACAACTGGAAAAGTACAGCAGATGTGGTGAGGGAGACAGCTAGGACAGTACTGGGTATGACATCTGGACAGTGGAAGGAAGACAAGGAGACTTGGTGGTGGAATGAAGAGGTCCAGGAAAGCATAAGGAGAAAGAGGTTGGCGAAAAAATTTGGGGATAGTCGGAGAGATGAAGAAAGTAGACAGGAGTACAAGGAGATGCGGCGTAAGGCGAAAAAAGAAGTTGCAAAAGCATAGGAAAAGGCATATTGAGAGCTGTACAAGACGTTGAATAGCAAGGAAGGAGAAAAGGACTTGTACCGATTGGCCAGACAAAGGGACAGAGCTGGAAATGATGTGCAGCAGGTTAAGGTGGTAAAAGATGCACATGGTAATGTGGTGACAAGTGAGGAGTGTGTGCTGAGACGGTGGAGGGAATATTTTGAAGAGTTGATGAATAAAGAAAATGAGTGAGAGAAAAGGCTGGATGATGTGGTGAGAGTAAATCAGGAAGTACAAGAGATTAGCAAGGAAGAAGTGAGGGCTGCTATGAAGAGGATGAAGAGTGGAAAGGCAGTTGGTCCAGATGACATTCCAGTGGAGGCATGGAAATGTCTAGGAGAGATGGCAGTAGAGTTTCTAACCAGATTGTTTAATAAAATCTTGGAAAGTGAGAGGAAGCCTGAGGAATGGAGACGAAGAGTGCTGGTTCCTATTTTCAAGAACAAGGGTGATGTGCAGAGCAGCAGTAACTACAGAG
The DNA here is from genome assembly GCF_902500255.1 of Thalassophryne amazonica. Taxonomy (NCBI): domain Eukaryota; kingdom Metazoa; phylum Chordata; class Actinopteri; order Batrachoidiformes; family Batrachoididae; genus Thalassophryne; species Thalassophryne amazonica. Next base: position 99,205,220 of record NC_047107.1, read on the forward strand.
GCATAAAGTTGATCAGCCACAGCATGAAGTTATGGGAAAGAGTAGTAGAAGCTAGGCTTAGAAAACAAATGAAGATCTGTGAGCAGCAATATGGTTTCACACCAAGAAAGAGCACTACAGATGCAATGTTTGTTCTGAGAATACTGTTGGAGAAATACAGAGAAAGCCAGAAAGAGTTACATTGTGTGTTTGTGGACTTAGAAAAAGCTTATGATAGGGTGCCAAGAGAAGAGTTGTGGTATTGTATGAGGAAGTCTGGAGTGGCAGAGAAGTATGTTAGGGTAGTGCAGGACGTGTACAAGAATAGTGTGACAGCGGTGAGATGCGCAGTCGGAATGACAGACTCATTCAAGGTGGAGGTGGGAATACACCAAGGATCAGCTCTGAGTCCTTTCTTGTTTGCAGTGGTGATGGACAGGTTGACGGATGAGATCAGACAGGAGTCCCCATGGACTATGATGTTTGCAGATGACATTGTGATCTGTAGTGAGAGTAGAGAGCAAGTTGAGTCTACTCTGGAAAAGTGGAGATATGCTTTGGAGAGAAGGGGAATGAAAGTCAGTAGAAGCAAGACTGAGTACATGTGTGTGAATGAGAGGGAGCCCAGTGGAATAGTGCAGTTACAAGGAGTAGAAGTGGTGAAAGTAGATGAGTTTAAATATTTGGGGTCAACTGTTCAAAGTAATGGAGAGTGTGGTAGAGAGGTGAAGAAGAGAGTGCAGGCAGGGTGGAGTGGGTGGAGAAAGGTGGCAGGAGTGATTTGTGACCGAAGAATATCAGCAACGGTGAAGGGGAAAGTTTACAAAACAGTAGTGAGACCAGCTATGTTGTATGGTTTAGAGACAGTGGCACTAACAAAAAGACAGGAGGCAGAGCTGGAGGTGGCAGAGCTGAAGATGTTGAGATTCTCTTTGGGAGTGACAAGAATGGACAAGATTAGGAATGAACATATCAGAGGGACAGCTCAGGTGGGACGGTTTGGAGACAAAGTCAGAGAGGCGAGATTGAGATGGTTTGGACATGTGCAGAGGAGGGACCCAGGGTATATAGTGTCAGGAAAGATGACTTTAAGCTTGCTTTCAGCTTGTTTTCATCTTGGAATATAATACATGCCATGGGATTAATATACATGCTGTTGGATTAAACTGCACAGTGTTTGGTACCTTCCCGGAGTAAGTGAGGTCATACCGGACTTTTCCATTACAAATGGGGAGGCCCACGGAATGAACTCAGTGGTGAAGACGATGGAATATGTCTAAAAATGATTCTAACATGACAAGTATGATTAAATGAAGTATTAATGTGTTAAAATTAAGAGTTGATTAGAAAAAGTATTAGAAAAAGTATGTTACAAATAAGTGAAATGAATGATTATATGAGTTGTTTTTCATAAAGAGTGCAGAGTCAGAGGAAAAAAGGAAGTGAAGAAGATGTTGCAAGCAGGGCAAGAAAAGCTGATGATAAACAACTGATCAAATGATTAAGATGTTAGTAAAATATGAAATGAATAATAAGGAATGAAAATGTTTGTATATGATCATATGAATTGTTTTTATGTAAAAGAGAGTTGTAATGAAATGATTGAATATGATTGATGTGATTCTAAAGAAACGATTTAGAAGAATGAATTCTCAGAAAAGCTGAAGTGTTAACAGAAAAGAGGAACTTGAGCAATAAGTTACTGGTAAGGAGCTGCAGAAGATTTCCAGTAAGGGTAGGAGAAGGGAGGAGGTTTTGAGTCACCAGCGTCCCCATGGTAACCAAGATCATCTGAAGACAACAAGAGTCCAGCACATATATAAACTGTGAAACACCAGGAAACAGGGTTATTCTTCCAGGGAGAGGTGCTGTTGCCACTTCTCCCCTGCTACGAGGAGATCACAAGACTTGACCATCTTGTGAGCAGCAATTGGAATCGTGGAGTGAGAGGATTGGAGCCATAAGAGATCATTTGAGAGAGTTTTCAACTCCCACTCAGGCCGTCCAGTCACGGAGTAGCAGAGCATTGGAGAATAATCACTGGCCTTAAGTCTGAGTGGGGAATGTTCAACGTTTTCTCTCTCAAGGAACATCACAGCATACCAGAATGGATTAGATCAACTTTTGGTTGATTGAAGAAGGAATAAACTCTTATGTGGATTAACTTCCTGAAGGATTACAACATCACACAAGGATCGTGGTCAGCTAACGATTAACAGCCGATGAAGAGGAAATTAAGTTCATCGAGCTGGGCACCCTAACCTCAAAAACCTCCTTCCCTCACTCCTAGAAAAATTGTTAAGAAGTCAATCCAGTCCCAGTCAAAGTAAGATCAGACAGTATTATTGAATCAAAAACAAAAATCTCTGCCAATCATTATTCTAATTATACTTGAATTATTGTTGTGAAATTATCATCATATAACCTATTTTGATTATGTTGTCGGCACTTGCAAAACCTGCAATAAATTTCCAAGCATGCAGTTAAAGTGTTAAGGCTCGGACATTGGATTATTGATGCTTCTTAAGGTGTAAAAGTTAAAGTTTATTGGGTGTACAACATCAAAAAGGCTCTAAAAGGTTAGTCTGGTTTTTTAATGAAAATAACACATCCTGGGGACTCGCTGTACGAGTCACTAAATTCAAAATCTAGCAACATTCCAAGAGCCCTGATCCATAAGAGGAGAGCTGCCGTTAACGGGCATGGCCGGTTCGTATCCTGGTTCCAGAGAAGGCTATTCGACCGGGGTGCAAGATCAGCTTCAGCGGGGTGGATGTCCGGATGGAGGCAGTGAGCAGCTAGATGAATCTCCTCGCCACCAGCTTGAACAGCCTTTGTGCAGCCCTGCCGGGTAATACCCGTGGAGACACGAAGGTCGGACCCCAGAGACGGAGAGCTGGTTTTGTACACAAACACACTCATCAGAGGGTGAGCGTGTGCCGTGTATCTAAAAAAAAAAAAAAAGCGGGATCTGACAATAGGGAGAAGGATGCTGAGGATAGAGCCACCAGGCAGGAGGAGAAGAGGGAGACCAAAGAGGAGGTTCATGGATGTGCTGAGAGAGGACATGCAGGTGGTTGGTGTGACAGAGGAAGATACAGAGGACAGGGTGAGATGGAAACGATTGATCTGCTGTGGCGACCCCTAACGGGAACAGCCGAAAGACAAAGAAGAAGAAGGTTCTTTTTGTCTCTTTCTCTAAAATTGTACAGTAACATTATTAGTCTATTATTATTGACTATCATTGTTTTTGCTATTATTATTAATATATAAATAAAAAAAAATTAAAAATTACAATTTGACTCTTTTACGACAACGAACACTGAGCCATTAATTATACAGAAAACAAATCAACACAAATGTGCTGATGCGAACAGCTTAATGCTAACTAACATTGAAAATGGCATAGACATGCTAACGCGTTAGCAACGGTCCCGTTTTTAAGTTCTAAAATACATGTATCAACTGTTTCAGAAGACCATAAAACAGGTCGGTTTAACATAAAAATATTAAATATTGCTCACAGACATATGCTCTTCAGGGTTTTAGCGGGGAAAAATTAGGATAAAGTGATAAACGAACCCACGAATCTTAGATTGAAGCACTGCTTCGATCTGCGAATCACTGCTGCGATTGGTTCAAGGTTCAAAGCAAAGCCGCGCTGCAGAAAAGTTGATTACAGACCCGCTGCAGGTCTGTAATCAATGCAGAGAAATGATCCTTTTCCTGACAAACACCCCCCAAGTGCGCAACTGCAAAAAAGCCTACCGCATATCCCTCATGACAAATCGGCCTGACTTCGTTGCAGTCACTAGTAATCAGTTGTGTCTCTGGGTGAAAACACGACTTTTTTCGTGTGTGTGTGTGTGTGTGTGTGTGTGTGTGTGTGTGTGTGTGTGTGTGTGTGTGTGTGTGTGTGTGTGTGTGTGTGTGTGTGTGTGTGTGTGTGTGTGTGTGTGTGTGTGTGCTGTAACGAGTACGGTATGGCGCATAGAAAATGTATTGGAGTAGAAGTATGCAATTAAGGTCGGAAATGTAGTGAAGTAAAAGTGAAAGTAAGCTGAATTAAAAAACTCAAGTAAAGTACAAAGTCTCCCAAAACGTACTTAAGTACAGTAGCGAAGTATTTTTACTTCGTTACTATACAACACCGATACTGAACATAGTTTTGCTTGCATAGACTGATTTTGGAGATCAAGCAATAATTGCAGATGGGCTTTCTGAGGTCCCAGATAGCTTTTCTGATTTCCTTTTCTAACTTTCAGAATTTAGTAAATTAGCATATGGTTCATTGATACTTATGTGTAGACACTAGTCCCTAGAGGCAACTATGTTTGGCATAGCATGTTTCAAGTACACACATATATATGTCAGAAGGTGGGGGGGGACATACCATATTCTGTCCCCCTGCTGGAAAAGGTGGGGGGACATTTCCTGCCTATCCCCCACCAAATTGCGCCGATGCCGCATCTTGTCTGCAAACATAGATAGAGCTCTACTTGGAGTGTAACATTAGGAATTTACAGCAGGCCACGGAGCAGGTGATTAGAAACCCTGCAAGGCTTATGACAAATGTGGATGTGGAATCCATTAGCTTAGTGGGGAAATTAGTGCAGAAAATCCACTATGGTAATAGTGCAGTTTATCAAAACAAATCAAATCAATTTTATTTATATAGCACCAAATCACAACAAACAGTTGCCCCAAGGCGCTTTATATTGTAAGGCAAAGCCATACAATAATTATGGAAAAACCCCAACGGTCAAAACGACCCCCTGTGAGCAAGCACTTGGCGACAGTGGGAAGGAAAAACTCCCTTTTAACAGGAAGAAACCTCCAGCAGAACCAGGCTCAGGGAGGGGCAGTCTTCTGCTGGGACTGGTTGGGGCTGAGGGAGAGAACCAGGAAAAAGACATCAATCAATCAACTTTTTTCTTGTATAGCGCCAAATCACAACAAACAGTTGCCCCAAGGCGCTCCACATTGCAAGGCAAGGCCATACAATAATTATGAAACACAGTCTACGTCTAAAGCAACATAACCAAGGGATGGTCCAGGGTCACCCGATCCAGCCCTAACTATAAGCCTTAGCGAAAAGGAAAGTTTTAAGCCTAATCTTAAAAGTAGAGAGGGTATCTGTCTCCCTGATCTGAATTGGGAGCTGGTTCCACAGGAGAGGACACTCCCCTCCACAGACATGCTGTGGAGGGGAGGAGAGATCAATCACTAATGATTAAATGCAGAGTGGTGCATACAGAGCAAAAAGAGAAAGAAACACTCAGTGCATCATGGGAACCCCCCAGCAGTCTAAGTCTATAGCAGCATAAATAAGGTTCAGGGTGGTTCAGGGTCACCTGATCCAGCCCTAACTATAAGCTTTAGCAAAAAGGAAAGTTTTAAGCCTAATCTTAAAAGTAGAGAGGGTGTCTGTCTCCCTGATCTGAATTGGGAGCTGGTTCCAGAGGAGAGGAGCCTGAAAGCTGAAGGCTCTGCCTCCCATTCTACTCTTACAAACCCTAGGAACTACAAGTAAGCCTGCAGTGTGAGAGCGAAGCTCTCTATTGGGGTGATATGGTACTATGAGGTCCCTAAGATAAGATGGGACCCGATTATTCAAAACCTTATAAGTAAGAAGAAGAAATTTAAATTATATTCTAGAATTAACAGGAAGCCAATGAAGAGAGGCCAATATGGGTGAGATATGCTCTCTCCTTCTAGTCCCTGTCAGTACTCTAGCTGCAGCATTTTGAATTAACTGAAGGCTTTTCAGGGAACTTTTAGGACAACCTGATAATAATGAATTACAATAGTCCAACCTACAGGAAATAAATGCATGAATTAGTTTTTCAGCATCACTCTGAGACAAGACCTTTCTAATTTTAGAGATATTGCGCAAATGCAAAAAAGCAGTCCTACATATTTTTTTAATATGCGCATTGAATGACATATCCTGATCAAAAATGACTCCAAGATTTCTCACAGTATTACTAGAGGTCAGGGTAATGCCACCCAGAGTAAGGATGTTTCTAAGATTTGTGGGGCCAAGTACAATAACTTCAGTTTTATCTGAGTTTAAAAGCAGGAAATTAGAGGTCATCCATGTCTTTATGTCTGTAAGACAATCCTGCAGTTTAGCTAATTGGTGTGTGTCCTCTGGCTTCATGGATAGATAAAACTGGGTATCATCTGCGTAACAATGAAAATTTAAGCAATGCCGTCTAATAATACTGCCGAAGGGAAGCATGTATAAAGTGAATAAAATTGGTCCTAGCAGATTCCTAAAAACACGCAAAGGGAATAATGTGTAAATAATTTAGAGGTGATTCAGCAGAGGGAGTGCTTTAGTTAAGGCACGTGAAGATTATTAGCTTACCCCCAACAGCTAATAAGGTGTTGGGGGTCACAGATATAACTCGTTCGAGCATCTAATTCTCGCCCTGCTCAGGATATTATGTATTTCCAAGGTCAGAAGAATAAAATTGAGCTGTATTACTTTTTCACTGTATACAGGCCTCCTGGCCCATATTCTGAATTCTTAGATGAATTTTGTGTGTTCATCTCTAACTTGTCAACTATTGCAGATAACATTTTGACCATTGGTGACTTTAACGTTCATGTAAATAAGCCTTCTGATCCCATCTGCAAATCATTTATGGAAACTGTGGATGCATTAGGATTTCGGTAATGCATTCGGGCCTCAACGCACATTAGTGGAAATACCCTGGATTTGGTTCTCGCACGTGGTATTGTTGTCACAAATATTGACATCATGCCTCTTACGTCAGTGGTCTCTGATCACTCACTTATTAAGTTTGCAGTTTTGTTGCCGTGTTGTCTTAGCTTCATATTTGGCAAATACCCAATCAGTATACAGTCTTGTGGATAGTTTAAACTCAGTGCTCAAAACTGCACTCGACATGATGTGAGTGTGTGTTAAAACCTCGCTCCCCCAAAACACAGTCACCTTGATTCAATGATTACCTGCGTGACCTCAAGCATAAGGCTAGAGGACTAGAACGGAAATGGTGTTGTTCAAAATTAGAAGTATTCCACCTTGCGTGGCGTGATGCTATCTTAGACTATAAGCATGGTTACTGGCTACAAAGCAGACCTATTACTCTGATTTGATCAACAAAAACAAGCTTAACTCAAAGATCTTGTTTGATAAGGTGGCAACACTTATTCATGGACAACCACCTGTAGTTCGCTCTCCTTTTACAGCACAAGATTTCCTGGATTACTTTGAGAAGAAAATAGAAGGTTAAACATATCCCAGCATGCCTCAACCAGGCCACTACACAATGCTACTGAGGTATTACCTAGATTTACAGAATTTGAGAGTATCTCTCTAGGCATGCTGACAAAACTCGTAACGTCAACAAAAAGCACAACCTGTTTATTTGATCCTATACCAACAAAACTGTTTTAGAACCTGTGGCCCACTCTTGGGCCAACTGTGCTGGAAATTATCTAATCTTTCTTTAACTTCTGGATCTGTTCCTAAATGTTTCAAATCTGCAACGATTAAATCATTACTTAAGAAACCTAATCTTGACCCTAGTGTATTGAAAAACTATTGGCCGATATCAAATCTATCATTTTGCTCTAAAATTCTGGAAAAAGTGGTGTCACGGCAACTCGTGGACTATCTTACTGAGAATAATCTCTTGCAATGGATTCGGACACCACTACGGTTCTGGTGCTGTTCGATATCAGTGCTGAATATGATACCGTGGGTCATCATATTGTACTTGATAGGCTGGGAAATCACTTTGGGATTACTGGGAGTGCCCTTGCATGGTTGAATTCATACTTGACCAGCCATTCTCACTGTGTTCTGTACAGTAACACTACCTCTAACCTTAGTGACATGAAATTTGGGGTTCCACAGGGGTCCGTCTTAGGCCCCCTGCTTTCTCTGTTTATACAGCACCCCTTTGGCACATATTGTGGCATTTTGGGATTGCCTTTCACTGCTACGCTAATGATACTAAGTTATACCTGCCGATAACTGCTGGTAATCTTATTACATAAAATCCTTAGAAATTGCCTTGCATCAGTGAGAACTTGGATGTCTAGAAACTTCCTACTTTTAAACTCTGATAAGACTGAAATGATGGTTCTTGGTCCAGTGAGACATCTGCATCAATTTGACCAGTTAACTCTTAGCCTAGGCTCGTGTGTCATACATCACATTGACAAAGTGAGGAACCTTGGGGTAATTTTTGATCCTACATTGTCCTTTGACCTCCACATTAGAAATATTATGAGGACTGCTTTCTTCCACCTGCGAAATATAGTAAAGATTCATCCCATCCTGTCTATGGCTGATGCTGAGACCCTGATCCATGTGTTTATTTTTTCTAGATTGGACTACTGCAGTGTTCTATTTTCTGGTTTACCGCAGTCCAGCATTAGGGCTGTCCAATTGGTTCAAAATGCTGCAGCCAGACTTTTGACACGAAGCAGAAAGTTCGACCACATTACACCCATTTTGGCATCCCTTCACTGGCTTCCTGTCCCAGTGAGATCAGATTTTAAGGTTCTGTTACTAGTCTATAAAATTGTTCATGGACTGGCACCTCCCTACCTAGTTGGCCTAAATAAACCTTACGTACCGGCCCGGGCTTTGCGTTTTCATGGTGCAGGACTACTTTGTGTCCCTAGGGTGAATAAGAAGTCTGCAGGTCATAGAGCTTTCTCTCATCATGCCCCATGCTCTGTGGAATGATCTCCCCGCATCAATAAAACAGTTAGATTCTATGGAGACTTTCAAGTCCAGACTTATTTTCACTTTCATATGGCTAGCATACCGGCATAGTATAGTTCTGCACTTTTTACTCTTAATTCATTTTATTAGGAAATGGAGCGTGCCACGGCCTCAACTTTACCTAAATTCTGGGTCTTTTAGTAAAGCTTATGGCTCGTGGCTGGTGATCCCCTTAGTATCCTGATTTTCTTGTTAATGCTGCCAAATTATACTGTTTCTTGTCTTTCTGATGCCTGGTTCTGTTTTTTCTCTCTGTTTAAGGTGCATCTCCATCCAGAGATGGCTGTGGTATTTGTGCTGAAAACCCTCCTGTCCTGTGCACCAACAGCATTTTTTGTATGTTCATTTTGTGAATTGTTCTGTAATTTGTGTCTGCAGCATGGCCCAAGCAAAGGGTCACCCCTTTGAGTCTGGTCTGCTTGAGGTTTCTTCCTCAGAGGGAGTTTTTCCTTACCACTGCTGCTCTGGGGGGTTAATAAGGTCAGACCTTACTTGTGTGAAGCACCTTGAGGCAACTCTGTTGTGATTTGGCGCTATATAAATTAAAATAAATAAACTGAAATTGAAGTAGTTTCCAAATAGCTCTCACGTGTGCCTGACAGACATGATGCAACATGTGATATCTCTGCAGTTCCGTGAGTGGAGATGGGACACTGTGAAGTCTACCGATTTTCTGCTCCTTTCTGGAGTGCAGCTGAGGAATCTCCTGATCCTGGCAGGTCCCTGCTACCCATGTGTGCAGAAACTTGTAGCGCCATCTGTGTGATGAAACCATCCTCTCCAAGAAGGATCTCAGAAAGAGAACACAGCAGAAGTCATTCAATTAGAATGAAAACTTCACCATAACACCAGCTTTAACAATGAAGTCACAGACCAAATACCAACATGTTCACTGGCAGGAGAGTGAATGTCATGATTTTGATGAGGTTGAGTCCAAATTAACCTCTATATTGAAATGTGTTTGTTAGTGCTTGCCTATATATTGACCACTATTGTCTTAACACGTGCTCTACCGTACTGTTATGAGGACAAGGGAGCTGAGCCAAAAGGCGAAGCTCTCGAACTACTGGTCAATCTTCATTCCTACTCTCACCAGTCATGAGGGTTGGGTACAAGGGTCCGGAATGAGCTTCCTTAGGAGGGTGGCTGGTGTCTCCCTTTGAGATAGGGTGAGAAGCTCAGTCATCCATGGGGAGCTCAGAGTAGAGCTGCTGCTCCTTTGCATTGAAATGAGCCAGCTGAGGTGGTTCGGGCATCTGGTAAGGATGTCCCCTGGGCGCCTTCCTAGGGAGGTGTTCCAGGCATATCCATCTGCGAGGAGACCCCGGAGGAGACCCACCACGCCAACCTGCCATGGTGCCCTGGGTCCCACAAAGGGCCGCAAGACCACAACGGGACAGGACAAATGGTCCCCTCTCTACACCAATGCCACCGACATCCCCAACCATCCGGGGCTGGCCCCACATGCCACAACAACCATAAGAGACAAACCCACCCTTGGTATTATAATTAATCTCCTGTGATATGTGTGTATCCCCCTAAGTGAGCAAGAATAGAGTGTGTGAAGAATTCTGAGGAAAACAATTACTCCTTTTTGGATTCAGGCTGTAACATAACAAAATTTGGAAAAAGTGATGCACTGTGAAAACTTTCCAGATGCACTGTAGCTTTCCAAATGATATAGCCCAGGGTAAACCCTGAGCAGGCAGGAGGGAAATGTGTGTATTTTTTCCTGGTTATGAACTGATTGTTTACATCAAGGGCAGAGGGTGCGCAGAGTGGAGGGCATATGGCTATCTGCAGAAATGGTTTGATTATAAGATTGTGATCAGAAGAGTCACGGTAAATGAATGGCACATGCACCAGCTGGTGGGTCAGGATTGGCTGGTTGAAGGATGTGTGACATGGAATGTTTGGGCACTGCTTGAAGAGCAGGAAGTGGAAACAGAATAATGCTGCTTTGGCGGGGGAGGCTCCATTGAGAAGAGAGAACTTGGTTGGTCATTTGTGCTGGAGACTGAGCGATGCAGAGAGCAGTTCTGATGCCGCATACCTGAACATTGACCCGGGGAAAAATTCAACACAAGTCGCCACCCTGTCAGAGGAGACACGTAAGTCACCATGGTGGAGTGAGGAGGAAAGCAGGATGGCGAGACGGCAGCCCAGGAGCAGGGAAGACGCCACTGAGACGGGTGGATGGAAAATGCGGTATTTTCCAAGACATCTATCAGGTTGCCTGTTTTCACACACTGGCCGTGGCTGGTGTTGTACAAGCTACACATTGTCTGTTTGTTTGTGCTGAGGTTTGCTGCTGTCTGGAAGTTCAACTGAATGTGTTTACAGAGTGTCTGGTTGCTAGAGACATTGCACTGCACTGGAGTCTGGATCGTAGGCCACGGACTGGTCTGCGTGGCTACCCAGACGGGGTGGCATACAGTGTCTCTGGCTGGGAGGCATGAGTAACGGACAGAAATGTGTGAATGTGTGTATACACAAAGGCCCGGGGTTGTGTTGTACTTGCGGGGAGTCAGAAAATGTAGTTTTGAGTATTTTAGGACTTGGGAGTAACGTTTCGGGTTATTTGTATGGTTGTAATTTGTTTGTGTTTTAGCAAACGTGGTACTAATGTGGGATTTAGTTATTGTGTTGATTTCTTTTGGTTAAACTTAATAAAGATTGTTATTTGCTTGCAACTCTTGTTTCCTTTGCTGCATTTACAGTGGTGTTCAGAATAATAGTAGTGCTATGTGACTAAAAAGATTAATCCAGGTTTTGAGTATATTTTTTATTGTTACATGGGAAACACAGTACCAGTAGATTCAGTAGATTCTCATAAATCCAACAAGACCAAGCAATCATGATATGCACACTCTTAAGGCTATGAAATTGGGCCATTAGTAAAAAAAAAAAAAGTAGAAAAGGGGGTGTTCACAGTAATAGTAGCATCTGCTGTTGACGCTACAAACTCAAAACTATTATGTTCAAACTGCTTTTTTAGCAATCCTGTGAATCACTAAACTAGTATTTAGTTGTATAACCACAGTTTTTCATGATTTCTTCACATCTGCGAGCCATTAATTTTGTTGGTTTGGATCCAAGATTTTGCACGTTTACTAGTGTGCTTGGGGTCATTGTCTTGTTGAAACACCCATTTCAAGGGCATGTCCTCTTCAGCATAAGGCAACATGACCTCTTCAAGTATTCTGACATATCCAAACTGATCCATGATACCTAGTATGCGATATAGAGGCCCAACACCATAGTAGGAGAAACATGACCATATCATGATGCTTGCACCACCATGCTTCACTGTCTTCACTCTGAACTGTGGCTTGAATTCAGAGTTTGGGGGTCATCTCACAAACTGTCTGCAGCCCTTGGACCCAAAAAGAACAATTTTACTCTCATCAGTCCACAAAATATTCCTCCATTTCTCTTTAGGCTAGTTGATGTGTTCTTTGGCAAATTGTTACCTCTTCTGCACATGTCTTTTATTTAAAAGAGGGACTTTGCAGGGATACTTGCAAATAAATTAGCTTCACACAGGTGTCTTCTAACTGTCACAGCACTTACAGGTGACTTCAGACTGTCTTTGATCATCCTGGAGCTGATCAATGGGTGAGCCTTTGCCATTCTGGTTATTCTTCTATCCATTTTGATGGTTGTTTTCTGTTTTCTTCCACACATCTCTTTTTTTTTTGTCCCTTTTAACGCATTGGAAATCATTGTAGATGAACAGCCTATAATTTTTTGCACCTGCGTGTAAGTTTTTCCCTCTCCAATCAACTTTTTAATCAAACTACGCTGTTCTTCTGAACAATGTCTTGATCGTCCCATTTTCCTCAGGCTTTCAAAGAGAAAAGCATGTTCAACAGGTGCTGGCTTCATCCTTAAATAGGGGACACCTGATTCACACCTGTTTGTTCCACAAAATTAACGAACCCACTGACTGAATGCCACACTACTATTATTGTGAACACCCCCTTTTCTACTTTTTTTTTACTAATAGCCCAATTTCATAGCCTTAAGAGTGTGCATATCATGAATGCTTGGTCTTGTTGGATTTGTGAGAATCTACTGCATCTACTGGTACCTTGTTTCCCATGTAACAATAAGAAATATACTCAAAACCTGGATTAATCTTTTTAGTTACATAGCACTACTATTATTCTGAACACTACTGTACCTGCACTCACCAGGATTGTATGTTATATCACATGTTGAGAAAGGGACTATTACCTTTAACTGGAGATTGGACCCAAAAAAACAGCACCCTCCCATTCTAAAGAATGAGTGGGAGAGGAGGGTGCAACATAATATTCTAACCATTGTGAGCCATGTCGGCTTCTTGCTTGATGAGATATACAAAAATGTTATTTTGTAGACCATGTTTTCCACATACTTTGACCAAACGACTCCAACATGTATTCACCTCTACATATTTTCTATTTCAATTTATTTTCATTTACAACCCCATTTCCAATGAAGTTGGGACGTTCTGTAAAATGTAAATAAAAACAAATACAATGATTTGCAAATCCTCTTCAACCTATATTCAATTGAATACACCACAAAGACAAGATATTTAATGTTCAAACTGACAGACTTTTTTGTTTTTATGCAAATATTTGCTCATTTTGAAATGGATGCCTGCAACACATTTTAAAAAAGTTGGTAACAAAAGAATGGGAAAGTTGACAAATGCTCATAGAACACCTAATTGGAAACAGGTGAGTGTCATGATTGGGTATAAAAGGAGCATCCCCAAAAGGCTCAGCCATTCACAAGAAAAGAAGGGCGAGGATCACCACTTTGTGAACAACTGCCTGAAAAATAGTCCAACAGTTTAAGAACAATGTTTCGTAATGTTCAATTGCAAGGAATTTAGGGATTCCATCATCTACAGTCCATAATGTAATCAGAAGATTCAGAGAATCTGGAGAACTTTCTACACGTAAGCGGCAAGGCTGAAAACCAACACTGAATGCCCATGACCTTCGATCCCTCAGGTGGCACTGTATTAAAAATCAACATCATTATGTAAAGGATCTTACCGCGTGGGCTCAGGAACACTTCAGAAAACCATTGTCAGTTAACACAGTTCGTCGCTACATGTACAAGTGCAAGTTAAAACTCTACCATGCAAAGCAAAAGCCATACATCAACAACATCCAGAAACACTGCCGCCTTCTCTGGGCCCGAACTAATTTGAAATGAACAAACGCAAAGTGGAAAAGTGTGCTGTGGTCTGATGAGTCCTTATTTCAAAATGTTTTTGGAAATCATAGACGTTGTGTCCTCTTGACAAAAGAGGACAGAGACCATCTAGATTGTTACCAGTGCAACGTTCAAAAGCCAGCATCTGTGATGGTAGGGGGATGTGTTAGTGCCCGTGGCATGGGCAACTTACACATCTGTGATGGCACCATCAATGCTCAAAGGTACTTCCAGGTTTTGGAGAAACACATGCAAGGCTCTGTCCTTGCCTTCTTCTGATTGCAGGATTTCAAGTCCATGTACCATTTTGCAGTTAAGACTAGTACCTGCCCCAAAGACTGTCCAAACATTTTGTCCAATATCTCTATTGAATAAATGTTTAATAGCTTTAAATCTACTGCGACTTCATGGTTGAACAAAAGGCGTGGTTATGTTTTTGTTTTGGGTTTGTTTTTTTGTTTGTTCTTTTGGCTATACAACACAGACCTAAGAAGAGAGGCATAAATTAGTATTTACTCACACTCACTAATAAACCCACGAATGAGATTTAGTCACACCCACTAACAAATACACAAAAGAGAAGAAATTCTAATTTTCTGGGTCATTTACACCTTCAATTTCAGTGACACATGCAGTATATCTACATGCAGGCACACAACTGTAGTGAACTGATGTTGGTGCGTGGTGCTCTCCATCCTGGTGATGGTTTCATTTTTATCTCTGTTCTGGTGATTTATGGTTTCCTACAGGCTTCTATTAGTTAGCTTAAAAGATGGATGTGGGCTGAGAAATACCATCAGTGATTGAACCAGACAGTTTACCACAACCACACGTGCACTCACATGCAGACTCACTCCAAACATAAAGAAACCTGTTTTACTAACCACAAGCCAAAGAGGAAGAGATAAGCCTCTGGCTACAACTACTTGAATAGATGTGAAAATACTCACTCAAAGGGCTTTTTGCTAATTAATATACATGTTTGACTATGTGCACACTACTCAACACCCAGCAAGTCATTGTTTGACTGCATTGTTGTGCTGTTAGTACTGATTGAATGCAATCATGACTATCGATGGGCTTCTTTGCAACATATGTTGATTTTCACATAGCATTTAAATCTTTATCAGACTACTTTGTGGGACATCTTAAGAATTGTGGGAACTGCATTGAGTTGTTGGACATCATTGGTGATGCGCAGGTACTGTGAATGGTGTGCAGAGTGGCATGTGAGAAACATCCTACCAGGAAAGATGTCATGTGACATCTACATTGTTTGATGTGTGCATGGAGTGGGCCCTTGTTAGTTGAATCCAGTGATCTGAATGCCTTTGCCAGTGAGGAAGGGGCTCACTGATCTTGAGCAGGTAATCTTTGTCGAAATAAGTGACATCCAGGGTGCAGCACTCAAGATGCTGAGTGACGAATTGGCTTGCAGCTATTGTATATTGGATCAAGACTAAGACCAGTAACTTTCCTTTCAGTAACTTTTCCGATCCAGCCTACAGCAGTGTATCTGTATATCAATCAATCAATCAATTTTTTTTTTTTTTTTTTATATAGCGCCAAATCACAACAAACAGTTGCCCCAAGGCGCTTTATATTGTAAGGCAAGGCCATACAATAATTATGTAAAACCCCAACGGTCAAAACGACCCCCTGTGAGCAAGCACTTGGCTACAGTGGGAAGGAAAAACTCCCTTTTAACAGGAAGAAACCTCCAGCAGAACCAGGCTCAGGGAGGGGCAGTCTTCTGCTGGGACTGGTTGGGGCTGAGGGAGAGAACCAGGAAAAAGACATGCTGTGGAGGGGAGCAGAGATCGATCACTAATGATTAAATGCAGAGTGGTGCATACAAAGCAAAAAGAGAAAGAAACAGTGCATCATGGGAACCCCCCAGCAGTCTACGTCTATAGCAGCATAACTAAGGGATGGTTCAGGGTCACCTGATCCAGCCCTAACTATAAGCTTTAGCAAAAAGGAAAGTTTTAAGCCTAATCTTAAAAGTAGAGAGGGTGTCTGTCTCCCTGATCTGAATTGGGAGCTGGTTCCACAGGAGAGGAGCCTGAAAGCTGAAGGCTCTGCCTCCCATTCTAGTCTTACAAACCCTAGGAACTACAAGTAAGCCTGCAGTCTGAGAGCGAAGCGCTCTATTGGGGTGATATGGTACTACGAGGTCCCTAAGATAAGATGGGACCTGATTATTCAAAACCTTATAAGTAAGAAGAAGAATTTTAAATTCTATTCTAGAATTAACAGGAAGCCAGTGAAGAGAGGCCAATATGGGTGAGATATGCTCTCTCCTTCTAGTCCCCATCAGTACTCTAGCTGCAGCATTTTGAATTAACTGAAGGCTTTTTAGGGAACTTTAGGACAACCTGATAATAATGAATTACAATAGTCCAGCCTAGAGGAAATAAATGCATGAATTAGTTTTTCAGCATCACTCTGAGACAAGACCTTTCTGATTTTAGAGATATTGCGTAAATGCAAAAAAGCAGTCCTACATATTTGTTTAATATGCGCTTTGAATGACATATCCTGATCAAAAATGACTCCAAGATTTCTCACAGTATTACTAGAGGTCAGGGTAATGCCATCCAGAGTAAGGATCTGGTTAGACACCATGTTTCTAAGATTTGTGGGGCCAAGTACAATAACTTCAGTTTTATCTGAGTTTAAAAGCAGGAAATTAGAGGTCATCCATGTCTTTATGTCTGTAAGACAATCCTGCAGTTTAGCTAATTGGTGTGTGTCCTCTGGCTTAATGGATAGATAAAGCTGGGTATCATCTGCGTAACAATGAAAATTTAAGCAATACCGTCTAATAATACTGCCTAAGGGAAGCATGTATAAAGTGAATAAAATTGGTCTTAGCACAGAACCTTGTGGAACTCCATAATTAACTTTAGTCTGTGAAGAAGTTTCCCCATTTACATGAACAAATTGTAATCTATTAGACAAATATGATTCAAACCACCGCAGCGCAGTGCCTTTAATACCTATGGCATGCTCTAATCTCTGTAATAAAATTTTATGGTCAACAGTATCAAAAGCAGCACTGAGGTCTAACAGAACAAGCACAGAGATGAGTCCACTGTCCGAGGCCATAAGAAGATCATTTGTAACCTTCACTAATGCTGTTTCTGTACTATGATGAATTCTAAAACCTGACTGAAACTCTTCAAATAGACCATTCCTCTGCAGATGATCAGTTAGCTGTTTTACAACTACCCTTTCAAGAATTTTTGAGAGAAAAGGAAGGTTGGAGATTGGCCTATAATTAGCTAAGATAGCTGGGTCAAGTGATGGCTTTTAAGTAATGGTTTAATTACTGCCACCTTAAAAGCCTGTGGTACATAGCCAACTAACAAAGATAGATTGATCATATTTAAGATCGAAGCATTAAATAATGGTAGGGCTTCCTTGAGCAGCCTGGTAGGAATGGGGTCTAACAAACATGTTGATGGTTTGGATGAAGTAACTAATGAAAATAACTCAGACAGAACAATCGGAGAGAAAGAGTCTAACCAAATACCGGCATCACTGAAAGCAGCCAAAGATAACGATACGTCTTTGGGATGGTTATGAGTAATTTTTTCTCTAATAGTTAAAATTTTGTTAGCAAAGAAAGTCATGAAGTCATTACTAGTTAAAGTTAATGGAATACTCAGCTCAATAGAGCTCTGACTCTTTGTCAGCCTGGCTACAGTGCTGAAAAGAAACCTGGGGTTGTTCTTATTTTCTTCAATTAGTGATGAGTAGAAAGATGTCCTAGCTTTACGGAGGGCTTTTTTATAGAGCAACAGACTCTTCTTCCAGGCTAAGTGAAGATCTTCTAAATTAATGAGACGCCATTTCCTCTCCAACTTACGGGTTATCTGCTTTAAGCTACGAGTTTGTGAGTTATACCATGGAGTCAGACACTTCTGATTTAAAGCTCTCTTTTTCAGAGGAGCTACAGCATCCAAAGTTGTCTTCAATGAGGATGTAAAACTATTGACGAGATACTCTATCTCCCTTACAGAGTTTAGGTAGCTACTCTGCACTGTGTTGGTATATGGCATTAGAGAACATAAAGAAGGAATCATATCCTTAAACCTAGTTACAGCGCTTTCTGAAAGACTTCTAGTGTAATGAAACTTATTCCCCACTGCTGGGTAGTCCATCAGAGTAAATGTAAATGTTATTAAGAAATGATCAGACAGAAGGGAGTTTTCAGGGAATACTGTTAAGTCTTCTATTTCCATACCATAAGTCAGAACAAGATCTAAGATATGATTAAAGTGGTGGGTGGACTCATTTACTTTTTGAGCAAAGCCAATAGAGTCTAATAATAGATTAAATGCAGTGTTGAGGCTGTTATTCTCAGCATCTGTGTGGATGTTAAAATCGCCCACTATAATTATCTTATCTGAGCTAAGCACTAAGTCAGACAAAAGGTCTGAAAATTCACAGAGAAACTCACAGTAACGACCAGGTGGACGATAGATAATAACAAATAAAACTGGTTTTTGGGACTTCCAATTTGGATGGACAAGACTAAGAGACAAGCTTTCAAATGAATTAAAGCTCTGTCTGGGTTTTTGATTAATTAATAAGCTGGAATGGAAGATTGCTGCTAATCCTCCGCCCCGGCCCGTGCTACGAGCATTCTGACAGTTAGTGTGACTCGGGGGTGTTGACTCATTTAAACTAACATATTCATCCTGCTGTAACCAGGTTTCTGTAAGGCAGAATAAATCAATATGTTGATCAATTATTATATCATTTACTAACAGGGACTTAGAAGAGAGAGACCTAATGTTTAACAGACCACATTTAACTGTTTTAGTCTGTGGTGCAGTTGAAGGTGCTATATTATTTTTTCTTTTTGAATTTTATGCTTAAATAGATTTTTGCTAGTTATTGGTAGTCTGGGAGCAGGCACCGTCTCTACGGGGATGGGGTAATGAGGGGATGGCAGGGGGAGAGAAGCTGCAGAGAGGTGTGTAAGACTACAACTCTGCTTCCTGGTCCCAACCCTGGATAGTCACGGTTTGGAGGATTTAAGAAAATTGGCCAGATTTCTAGAAATGAGAGCTGCTCCATCCAAAGTGGGATGGATGCCGTCTCTCCTAACAAGACCAGGTTTTCCCCAGAAGCTTTGCCAATTATCTATGAAGCCCACCTCATTTTTTGGACACCACTCAGACAGCCAGCAATTCAAGGAGAACATGCGGCTAAACATGTCACTCCCGGTCCGATTGGGGAGGGGCCCAGAGAAAACTACAGAGTCCGACAGAGTCCGTATATAATGAGAGTGTTAAGATGGAGAGATTAATTTACACTGGCAGTGACATTCATATCTCCAGAAACTCTGCTTAGAAGGTAAAATATGTCTCATAAGAGTTTATGGAGACGTTGAAAGCACAATTTCAGTCTGGCCTGGTCATGTTGTGTCCTCGATTGTTTTTATCTGGTCATTATATATATATTTTAATTGACCACACCTACAGACATACCAGACATACTATTAAGATGGCGTCCGCCGTGGCAGACACAATGCTTCTTTTTATTTATGTCTACCATATTGTCAATGTTGAATGTACAGTGCACCTACATGATTGTAAGCTACAATACAGAGGCATGTTTAATCATCAGCAAGGTTCAACACAAACTTTCATTCAGCCTCTCGGACTTTGGCTTTCTTCTATGCCGGGAGGACACAGCAGCCCTGGCCTTTGGTGAGCCGAGCAGCTGGCAAACAAAGTGACCATGGCAGAAACGAGGCAAGAGGGGTGGCCTGCATGCTAGGCTAAAAGCTAGGGCTACCAGGTCACCACTACCTAGCCTGCTACTGGCTAACATCTGCTCCCTTGAAAATAAGATGGACAAGCTGAGAACAAGGTTTACAACTCAACGAGAGATCAGAGAGTGTTGTGTTCTCACTTTAATGGAAACCTGGCTGATGGAAGACATGTCGGACTCTGCGATTCATCTCAAGGCACACGCTGTTTACCGAGGTGAGTGGACATTAGCATTGTGCAAACACTGAGATGGTGGCATCTGTGTTTATGTAAACAAACAGTGATGCTCAGATGTACAGACTGTGGAAAAACTGTTCACCCAGTATTGAACTGTTGATGGTGAAGTGCAAACCTTGCAACCTGCTTCATGAGTTTAGTGCTGTGTTTCGAACATGTATTGAGGAAATGGATCGGAGGCATTGCGATTATCACGGAAATATTACAGATGTATTGTGAATGCATCGCGTACGTGTGGCGGAAACAGCGGTTGTATTGTGCGTGTGCGGCATCTGCATTGCGGTCATAAAAGAAGTGCACTCGGGCTTTCAGCATCACTATGAGATATACTTTATTGATCTCACAGTGGAAAAATTATGTTTACACTCCAGTTACCTCAGACAGTAATTAGTCCACAATTATCAGACACTGGAGTGGGGAGTGTTTGGTGGGGGATAGGAGGGGGGTGGGGGTGGGAATGGAGCATGCTTCAGTCCTGTGAAAAGCAGTTTGTCTTGTGAGTTGAGATAAGAAACAGCCAAATGATCCCCAGGCCAAAGAAATTCCTCTGGAGGAAAAACAGTTGGGCAATTTGACCTTCAGACTTGATAAGCCTGCAGTGTTATGGTTTGAGCAGTGAAAAACACTTTTAACAGTTCCACTTGAACAACCAAATCCCAATTATGAATTAAGAATATTCCCAATTATGAATTAAGAATATTCACCGGCCTCTTCGACTTCAACTGCAAGGCACGCATCTGCTCCAAGATGTCATCCAATTTGCGTCTGAGTTCAAGAGCCATTGCAGTCTGAGAATGCACTGCCTTGCCAACCTCGTTAAACATGACAGACAAGCGAGGGGCCATGGTTCTTGATGCCAATTTTCCGGTAGATCAGGGCAGCACATAAGCCAAACAGTACCAGACCTGCTACCATAAGACCAAAAATGAATAAATCCTCGACATCCTCAATGGAGAAAAGTGCAAAGCATGCCACACGCCAGGATCTCCAGGAGTCGAAAACATAGCCCGCAGGATGTGTTCCATCTGGGCAGGTAGGATCCCCCGGTCCTCACCTTCTTGTAGAAAAAATGGTGTCAATAGCATTCAGAGACCAGCTGATCAATTCCATGGTTAATCAAATAGTAGTCCAATAGATCCAGTATCCAATATCATTTGAGGAATTCACAGTCTTGTGAAGTAGGGACTTGAAGGTTAAAGCAGAGAACAGAGATAAGGGAGAGTGGAGGAGATGCAACCGCCCTTGTCGGAGTCCCAAGCTGAATATTCACACCAACACCACAGCCTCTGGAGCAATTGCTGGACTTAGACACGTTGATTGGTATGTTGTTGGATGGCAGCAACTATCACACTACATCTTAACTACATCTGTACATCTCCACAGCTGGACTGGCAATGACTGGCAGGTATGTCAATTTTTGTTTGTTATGCAGTCACAAATTATCCGCAAATCAGATGCAAAGCAGATGTAATAAAATGCTTTATTCATCGCTACACTAGCACATGCATAGAGACTGTTTTTCTCACAAAACATGACAGAAAATACACCAACCAAAACCCTGGGTAAACTGTGATGGAACAGCCAAGTTACATACATGCTTGGCTGCATTCTTCTCAGGCACTGCTGGGGACTAAAATAAAGGCCAGATATGACCTGAGCAGATCCATCAGAGAGGACAAGAGACAATACAGACTGAGGTTAGAGGGTTACTACTCTACCTCTAATCCTTGATACATGTGGGAAGGACTCCAACACATCACAGACTTCCAGGAGAGGAGCAGTGCAGTCACATCTAGCCAAGCCACACTGCCAGATGAGTTGAATGAGTTCTACGCTCAGTTTGAGGCTTTGAAAGGATAGTCATGACTCACATTAAGAAGACCATCCCAGACACCCTAGACTCCTACAGTACGCATATCACCAGAACTGATCCACTGATGATGCAGTTAACACTGCTATCCACACAGCCCTCACACAGTTAGAGGGCAGAAGCCATTTTTACGGGTTTTTCTGCCTGCCTAAACCCCACCCGGTAGTTTTATGTGGTTTATGGGTAACTGACAGGAGATGGTCATAAAAAAAAGAAACAGATGTTCTATTAAGAGATGCCTACACTGATGAACAGAGTGACGAAGACAACACTGGGATCTTCCAGAAGCAAAACGTCATATGCACTGTTGCAACAGAGAGCCAAACATTAGGGCCAACCTGCTCTTTATTCCTGCACTCAACCCGCCACAGGTGCGTGGACTTTTCCCTGCCATGTGTATTAGCAGAGCCATATGATCGGCTGCAAAATACTAGTGTGCTGACGTGGTAGCGTGACGTGACCACATTGTTTGTTCAGGCAGCATGTACACTCAACAAAAATATAAACGCAACACTTTTGGTTTTGCTCCCATTTTGTACGAGATGAACTCAAAGATCTAAAACTTTTTCCACATACACAATATCACCATTTCCCTCAAATATTGTTCACAAACCAGTCTAAATCTGTGATAGTGAGCACTTCTCCTTTGCTGAGATAATCCATCCCACCTCACAGGTGTGCCATATCAAGATGCTGATTAGACACCATGATTACTGCACAGGTGTGCCTTAGACTGCCCACAATAAAAGGCCACTCTGAAAGGTGCAGTTTTATCACACAGCACAATGCCACAGATGTCGCAAGATTTGAGGGAGCGTGCAATTTGCATGCTGACAGCAGGAATGTCAACCAGAGCTGTTGCTCGTGTATTGAATGTTCATTTCTCTACCATAAGCCGTCTGCAAAGGCGTTTCAGAGAATTTGGCAGTACATCCAACCAGCCTCACAACCACAGACCACGTGTAACCACACCAGCCCAGGACCTCCACATCCAGCATGTTCACCTCCAAGATCGTCTGAGACCAGCCACTCGGACAGCTGCTGAAACAAACGTTTTGCATAACCAAAGAATTTCTGCACAAACTGTCAGAAACCGTCTCAGGGAAGCTCATCTGCATGCTCGTCGTCCTCATCAGGGTCTCGACCTGAGTCCAGTTCGTCGTCGTAACCGACTTGAGTGGGCAAATGCTCACATTCGCTGGCGTTTGGCACGTTGGAGAGGTGTTCTCTTCACGGATGAATCCCGGTTCACACTGTCCCTGTCTAGGGCAGATGGCAGACAGCTTGTGTGGCGTCATGTGGGTGAGCGGTTTTCTGATGTCAGTGTTGTGGATCGAGTGGCCCATGGTGGCGGTGGGGTTATGGTATGGGTAGGCATCTGTTATGGACGAAGAACACAGGTGCATTTTATTGATGGTATTTTGAATGCACAGAGATACCATGACGAGATCCTGAGGCCCATTGTTGTGCCATACATCCAAGAACATCACCTCATGTTGCAGCAGGATAATGCATGGCCCCATGTTGCAAGGATCTGTACACAATTCTTGGAAGCTGAAAATGTCCCTGTTCTTGCATGGCCGGCATACTCACCGGACATGTCACCCATTGAGCATGTTTGGGATGCTCTGGACCGGCGTATACGACAGAGTGTACCAGTTCCTTTGCACAGCCATTGAAGAGGAGTTGACCAACATTCCACAAGCCACAATTGACAACCTGATCAACTCTATGCGAAGGAGATGTGTTGCACTACATGAGGCAAATGGTGGTCACACCAGATACTGACTGGTATCCCCCCCAATAAAACAAAACTGCACCTTTCAGAGTGGCCTTTTATTGTGGACAGTCTAAGGCACACCTGTGCACTAATCATGGTGTCTAATCAGCATCTTGGTATGGCACACCTGTGAGGTGGGATGGATTATCTCAGCAAAGGAGAAGTGCTCACTATCACAGATTTAGACTGGTTTGTGAACAATATTTGAGGGAAATGGTGATATTGTGTATGTGGAAAAAGTTTTAGATCTTTGAGTTCATCTCATACAAAATGGGAGCAAAACCAAAAATGTTGCGTTTATATTTTTGTTGAGTATATTATACCAAAACTTTGTGATGAATGTGTTGGTGTCAAAATGATAAGCAGTAACGGAACATTTCATGGCGCCGAGGTTTGTCCCAGACAGATATGAAGCACTTGGTTTTATCAGTTTAGACTGCATGCAAATGATGACATTTGTGCATGCATCGTGACTGTATGTAAAGCAGTCAGGTCAAATCCAGTTTGTAACATTAAGTGGTCTGAGGACATTTGGATGTGCATCATGGAACATTCCAACAGACACATAAGTCAGAATGCTGTTTATCGGCTACAGCTCAGCATTTAACAGAGTCATTACCTACAAACTCACAGATGTTGATGTTGATACTTTTTGCTCCTCAAACGCGGACTGACACCGTCCCTCTGTAACTGGGTGCTGAATTTTCTAACAAGCAGACCACAGTCAAAGTTCACAGCCACACTTCCAGCATAAGAACTGTGAGCATGGGGACACCCCAAAGCTGATGCCCCCAGCTCTACACACTCTTCACATATGACTGTGTAGTCTCCCAGAACAACACTAGCATCATTAAATGTGCGGATGACACTACAGTCAGATCACTGGTGGGGACAAGACGAGGTACAGCGGGTGAAAACCTTCAAATTCCTTGGCACTCATATTAGTGATGATCTCACTTGGTCTTACAACACCCAACAGATCATCAAGAAGTCCCAACAGAGAATGTGCTTTCTGAGACTTAGAAAATTTGGTATATCAGCCAAAATTCTCAGCAACTTCTCCAGGTGTAAGACTGAGGGTGTCCTCACCACTACATCACAGTCTAGTTGTTGGGAAAATGTAGTGACACGGACCCACAACAGGGGGCGTAAATGAACGGACAATGGATAAGCCAAAATATAACAATTTAATGTTGCGAATTGTGCACAAGGGAATACAGACAAATGCAGTTTGAGAATGATAGTCAATTATACGAAAAGTGACGTGTGGGCAGGCTCGACGATAGAAGATGTCTGTCCAGAGAATAGCCGGGTCCCACACGGCTTCCACCACCAACGGATCTGAAGAACACCAGAGCCGCCAAGTCCTGAGTCCCCAGGTGGCCACCGTGTCCAGCTGTCAGACCTGGTACTGCTGGCAGGAAGCAGAGACAGTTAATGGTGGGTGTGTGGATACACACCCAGTAAATCCTCACACACAGATCCAGTTCCTCCGGGAGGGAGCACCTCCACCTCCGAAGTAGGAACACAATAGCAGCTCCTGTTAACCACTTATCTGGTTGGAGCGAGAGGCAAGGACGTCAATTCTCTCACTGATCGCCAACCCAGCTGAAAGTGCACCACAGGAAAACGGCTGCAAACAGATCACACGTAAGTCACAGTTCAGACACAGCAGAGAATATTACCTAAGATGATATTTCGGCAGCGAGGTGGAGTTGCTGCCTGACTTTTATGGTGATGTGGTGATGATGAGTGACAGCTGGTGCTGTTGATGAGTGACAGCTGTCACTCCCGGTTGCTCCGGCGCCCTCTCATGCCTGCAGCCCGCACTTCAGGCAGGTCGCCCTCTGGTGGTGGGCCAGCAGTACCTCCTCTTCAGCGGCACACAAAACAGGACTCCCAGGAGGCGCCCGACAAGGCTTGTTGGGGTGTCGGGTGTAGAAGTCAGCCAGGAGGGCCGGGTCCAGGATGAAGCTCCTCTTCACCCAGGAGCGTTCCTCAGGTCCATACCCCTCCCAGTCCACCAAGTACTGGAACCCCCGGCCCATCCAACGGACGTCCAGGAGCTGGCGTACTGTCCATGCCGGCTCTCCGTCGATGATCCGGGCAGGAGGCGGCGCCGGTCCAGGGGTGCAGATTGGTGAAGTGTGGTAGGGCTTAATCCGTGACACATGAAAGACAGGATGGATCTGCAGCGAAGCTGGTAGCTTCAGCTTCACTGCGGCTGGACTGAGGACTTTGAGGATGGGGAACGGTCCAATAAATCTGTCCATAGGTTTTTGGGATTCCACTTGCAGTGGGATGTCTTTGGTGGATAGCCAAACCTCCTGCCCGGGCTGGTATACAGGGGCCAGGGAATGCCGGCGGTCTGCATGGGCCTTGGCCCTCATCCGGGCTTTCAGCAGGGCAGAGCGGGCAGTACACCACACCCGAAGGCACCTCCTGACGTGGGCCTGGACTGAGGGCACCCCGACCTCTCCCTCCACGAGCGGAAACAATGGGGGCTGGTACCCTAAACATACCTCAAATGGGGAGAGGCCGGTGGCAGATGAAATTTGGCTATTGTGAGCGTACTCGATCCAGGCCAGATGGTTGCTCTAGGCCGTCGGGTGCGCGGAGGTCACGCAGCGGAGAGCCTGCTCCAAATCCTGGTTGGTCCGCTCTGCCTGTCCGTTCGTCTGGGGATGGTACACGGATGAGAGGTTTACAGTGGTCCCCAGTTCCCTACAGAAACTCCTCCAGACTTGCGAGGAGAACTGGGGACCACGGTCAGTGACAACGTCAGATGGAATCCCATGCAGATGTACGACATGGTGGACCAGGAGGTCTGCTGTCTCCTGGGCCGCCGGGAGCTTCGGGAGGGCCACGAAGTGGGCCGCATTGGAGAACCGGTCCACTATCGCGAAGATGGTGGTCATGCCCTGGGACGGCGGGAGGCCCGTGACGAAGTCCAGGCCGATGTGGGACCAGGGGCACAGGTAACGGCTGGAGGAGTCCCTGTGCCTGTTAGTGGTCAGCTTTTCCCCTGGCGCAGGTGGTGCAGGCCTGGACATACTCCCGGACGTCAGCTTCCATAGATGCCCACCAGAAGTGCTGCCGGACGACTGCCACTGTTCTTCACACCCCTGGGTGACAGGAGAGCTTGGAACCGTGACAGAAGTGCAAGACCGCAGCTCTGGCTTCTGGTGGGACATATAACTTGTCCTGTGTGCCAGTTCCCGGGTCCGGGTTCTGTGCCAGGGCATCCCGGACGGTCTTCTCCACGTCCCAGGTGAGGGTGGCCACGACAGTGGACTCAGGGATGATGGTTTCCGTGGGATCTGACAGCTCGGTTTTGACTTAAACTTCGTGAACCTGGGACAAGGCGTCAGATCTTTGGTTCTTGGTCCCGGGGCGGTAGGTGATTTGGAAGTCAAAACGCCCGAAGAACAATGACCAGCGGGCTTGCTTGGGGTTCAGCCGCTTGGCGGTCCGGATGTACTCCAGGTTCTGATGGTCCGTGAAAACCGTGAATGGAACCGCAGCTCCCTCCAACAGGTGTCTCCACTCCTCAAGAGCCTATTTCACCGCAAGGAGTTCTCGATTGCCCACGTCATAGTTTCGCTCAGCCGGGGTCAACCTGCGGGAAAAATAGGCACAGGGGTGGAGGACCTTATCAGACTCCCTGCTCTGGGACAGCACGGCTCCTGTCCCTGAGTCCGAGGCATCCACTTCAACTATAAACCGGCGGTAGGACCGGGCTGCACCAGGACTGGCGCAGTCGAGAACCGGCGTTTCAACTCCCTAAATGCGGCTTCGCACCGATCCAACCAGGTGAAGGGGACTTTGGAGGAGGTCAGGGCTGTCAAGGGACTAACCACCTGACTGTAATCCTTAATGAACCTCCTGTAGAAGTTTGCAAAGCCGAGGAACTGTTGCAGCTTCCTACGGCTTGTTGGTTGGTGCCAGTCTCTCACCGCCGCAACCTTGGCCGGATCAGGGGCGACGGAGTTGGAGGAAATTATGAACTCCAGGAAGGACAAAGAAGTGTGGTGGAACTCGCACTTCTCGCCCTTTACAAACAGCCGGTTCTCCAACAACCATTGCAGGACCTGACGTACATGCTGGACATGGGTCTCAGGATCCGGGGAAAAGATGAGTATATCGTCCAGATATACGAAGACGAACCGATGCAGGAAGTCCCGCAAGATGTCATTAACCAAGGCTTGGAATGTCGCGGGCGCATTGGTGAGGCCGAACGGCATGACCAGGTACTCAAAGTGACCTAAGGGGGTGTTAAATGCCGTCTTCCACTCGTCTCTCTTCCGGATCCGAACCAGGTGGTACGCATTCCTAAGATCCAATTTAGTGAATATTTGGGCTCCATGCAGGGGCGTGAACACCGAATCCAACAGAGGTAACGGGTATTGGTTGCGAACCGTAATTTCGTTCATCCCTCTGTAATCGATGCATGGACGGAGTCCGCCGTCTTTCTTGCCCACAAAAAAGAAACCTGCACCCATTGGGGAGGTGGAGTTCCGGATCAACCCGGCAGCTAAAGAGTCCCGGATGTAGGTCTCCATTGATTCGCGCTCTGGACATGAGAGGTTGTACAGCCTGCTGGACGGGTACTCAACACCCGGGATCAAATCAATGGCGCATTCGTACGGCCGGTGCGGGGGGAGAGTGAGTGCCAGATCTTTGCTGAAGACGTCAGCAAGATCGTGGTACTCCTCAGGCACCGCCGTCAGATTGGGGGGAACTTTGACCTCCTCATTAGCTGTCACACCGGGTGGAACCGAGGATCCTAAACATTCCCGGTGGCAGGTTTCGCTCCACTGCGTCACACCCCCAGACGGCCAATCTATCCGGGGATTGTGCTTTACCATCCATGGAAATCCCAAAAACACTCAGGAGATAGAAGGTGTTACATAAAACACAATCTCCTCCCTGTGATTCCCAGACACAACCAATGTTACAGGCTGTGTCTGGTGTGAGATTAATGGTAGACGGGTGCCATCTAGTGCCCGTACCTTCAATGGTGAAGGTAGGGCCACTAGAGGGGGCCCAACTTCCTTTGCCCATCTGCTATCCAGCAGATTCCCTTCTGATCCCGTGTCCACCAGTGATGGGGCTTGAAGGGTTAGATCCCCACTCAGGATCATGACTGGGATGTGTGCGGATTTATGGGGTTTCCCCGCGTGAGTGTTATGGCCCACCCTTAGCCCAGTCTCTAAGGGCGGGCGTTGTAGTTTAACCGCTTGGGGCAATTCTTCTGTATGTGCTTGTTCGAGCCACAGAAAAAACACTCCCCGCGGGCCAGCCTCCATTGTCTGTTATCTGATTTGACTTTGGCCCTGCTCGTGTCCATAGCTTCGTCAGCAGGGGGAGCTGTTGCCACATGGAGCTCTCTGGCTGTGGAGCGTGGGGACGGCGGCACCCTTTCGGATCTGGAAGGAAGAGGGACGGCTCGTGCCTGGCCAGGCCCTTCGAGTACTGACGGGGACTAGAAGGAGAGAGCATATTTCACCCATATTGGCCTCTCTTCATTGGCTTCCTGTTAATTCTCGAATAGAATTTAAAATTCTTCTTCTTACTTATAAGGTTTTGAATGATCAGGTCCCATCTTATCTTAGGGACCTCATAGTACCATATCACCCCAATAGAGTGCTTCGCTCTCAGACTGCAGGCTTACTTGTAGTTGCTAGGGTTTTTAAGAATAGAATGGGAGGCAGAGCCTTCAGCTTTCAGGCTCCTCTCCTGTGGAACCAGCTCCCAATTCGGATCAGGGAGACAGACACCCTCTCTACTTTTAAGATTAGGCTTAAAACTTTCCTTTTTGCTAAAGCTTATAGTTAGGGCTGGATCAGGTGACCCTGAACCATCCCTTAGTTATGCTGCTGTAGGTTTTCCATGATGCACTGAGTGTTTCTTTCTCTTTTTGCTCTGTATGCACCACTCTGCATTTAATCATTGATCTCTGCTCTCTTCCACAGCATGTCTTTTTCCTGATTCTCTCCCCTCAGCCCCAACCAGTCCCAGCAGAAGACTGCCCCTCCCTGAGCCTAGTTCTGCTGGAGGTTTCTTCGTGTTAAAAGGCAGTTTTTCCTTCCCACTGTTGCCAAGTGCTTGCTCACAGGGGGTCGTTTTGACCGTTGGGGTTTTTCTGTAATTATTGTATGGATTTTGCCTTACAATATAAAGCGCCTTGGGGCAACTGTTTGTTGTGATTTGGCGCTATATAAATAAAATTGTCTGATTTGATTTTATAATGTGTATTTTTGAATTATCTGATGTGAACTTTCTACATGCAAATTTTCTAGGGAGAATGAACAAAGTAAGAATTTCATTGGGTCGTATAACTCCGTATTTTTACTGTGCACATGACAATAAAAAACTCTTAACTCTTAAGCCTAGTTTACACATAGACGGTTATGTCGGCAGGCAGTACGTAGACCGAAGTTTTCTGGCTGTTTTCGCGGTGGAAAGGGCTGGAGCATTTCGCCGGCGTTTTGGCTGCCGTACTATCTGTAAATACGCCGAATAAAGCAGCATTTTGACGCCGTAGCATCCGGCACACGTCAGGCAACGGGGGTTAATACCCAGTTCTATCCTTTACAATCGCAGGTTAAGACGCGCGTGAGAATGGCGGTGTTCTGCTGCCGCCGATAATGCCCTGTGTACCGCTGGATTTATTCAGGCAAATCCTGCGTTACTCCAGGAACTTTTGCATATAGGCACCACCCCAGAGTATAATAGGCTGAAGCATCTGTCACTGCAGGGGGAGGGAGATCATACTCAGCCTTTTATTCTTCTTCCTTTCCCCCTCCTCAACGTGTTGCTCCATCTCCACCACAGGGCTACCCTCTGCTTCTGAACCAGACCTCTTGGTAAGTCCTTGCCGCTGCCAATTTTCTTTTAGGAGGCATACTGGAGCTTCTCTGCAAAAATATCTGGAGCTGGCCGCAAGTGAGAGGCCTGCATGCAGTGCGCTACCGTTTTTATATTGACCGCCGCCTATCGACTGTTTGGAACGCCGTTAAACCGGGAGGTGGTGTTTAGAACGGCGTACTGTCTGCTAGTGCCGCCGTTTTGTCTGCCTCTGTCGCCGGTTAAAAAGCCCTTGAAGACGCCGATGTGGGCTCTATCACCGTTTTACACGCCGTTGATTAGGGATACAACGCCGGCCGCCAATTACGTAAACTGCGACACTACAGGAAGGGGCAGGATGAAATGGCGATTAAAAAGTATTAAACGCCATTGTTGTCTCCATCATCACGCAAATTCTCCGGGAGCGCTCCTGGAATTATTCGACATGTTGAATAATTTTTTCGACGATTCCCGGTAAAGCCGGAACTAAGCCACACCCCCTAGTGCTGGCGTTAACAACGGCGTGTGATCCTTAAGACGGCCAAAAACTCTTTCGGGACGCTTCCGGGAGCTCTTACCGTCTATGTGTAAATGGGGCTTTAACCATGCTACTCCCTTTCCACGCCCCTATTTAAATTTGAAAATTCATGTAAATAGGCCCCTGGAGCTGGGATTCTCCCTCCATTAGATCATTCAACATGAACAGATGACTACAGATGACTGGTATTGACATGGAGACATGCAGGGATAGTGTATTTGGTTCCCTGTTAAACACAATAAACATGAAATGGAAAAGTTAGTGGGAGCACATGTGTGAGGCTGTAAACGCTGTGGGCTCAGAGCAGCATACACACACTAAAGTTAAAAAAGTGAGGTGCATCACAACTGGCAGTGTGCGACATTCACAACTTAACACATGTTTATTGATAACTACTGAACACAGGGAGACAATTGGGGGCCTGCTAAGAAGTGCTGCAGCTGTAGTTTCACCACCAAGAAAAATAAATCACATTAATATAATAATAAAAAAACAAACATATTTGAATTCGCACATGCACAAATGTGCCTGCGCTGGTTTTTGTTTGGAACAAAAACTATTTACCCACGCAGCCACCCAGCATGCACTGTGCCAGCCTGCCTGTTCCCAATCCAACCCAATGCATTTGCGCATCACATATGATTTGAACATTGATGGATTGAAATTGTTTCCTATTAACAAAGACAAATTCATCATTTGATGACACCTTTATAGCAATATGTGTGCGGTCAGTAGCTCTGATTTCATTAACGAAACCGGCTCTCACTGAAAATTGCACTTTAATGTTGGAATGTGAAGTACCTGGATGACATTCGGATGATTCTGAACCACACAGCTGGCATGGCTCAGCTCAAGGTTGACTGGCACACTCCTGACCGATTGGCTAGCTCCCAGTGGAATGCTCCTGTTGCCAGGAAGCCCAGCGTTGTCAGCACCTATGTGGGTACAGACAACCCTTGGCTCCTGGCTGTATTGCGCTCTGGGCTGGCTGCAGTTCTGTGCACAACTCCAGTAACAGTGGCCTTAGTAATTGGAACCAGCTTATTAGCCAATTATCATCTTTTGCTATTAAATCCTTGCGTTCCCTGAATACACACTCATCTCAGATTGCACCATTTTCAAGATCTTCTAACAACGCTAATGGCGCCATTGTTAATGTCATTTTCCTCATTACTTTATGCATGCTTTTATATCCACCCATATATTTGCAAACACACATGGGTGTGTTAATTGTTCATCACTGTGTCACTGATGTGCACATCACTCTGATGACTTCTTATTTTCACACTACTAACAGTTTCCCAGCATCACCACTATGTGCCAGCAGTGGAACAATAGCTGTACAAATG